>NC_083356.1:85200000-85287500 GCF_030254825.1 Meriones unguiculatus
ACATTCCTACAAAATAATACCCTCCAGTTAAGTTGCTATTGTTTCAGCCTTTAAAAAAAAAACGAAGGCTAGACTTCTTCAGAGGGAGTGGGCTTTACTCTTGATGGCTATAAGCATTTAGAATAACTAATAAATAAAAGTAATAGAATTAAAATGACAATTTTTTTTTAAATTGGGGTGATGTGTTTATTTTTGCCCGATCCAGACTCAGAATCTGGGTAGTTCATTTGTACCCACCAGCTGCTGTCAGCAATACAGCACACCAGCTTTCCTTCATGTGTGGATATTTCTCCAGAACTCATTTGCAAAAGAGCCATAGCAATATTAAACACCATATCCAAACCTCTTTTAAACACACAAAGAAATGGGAAAACACATCAGAACTAGACCATTGAGAAAATCCTGCTTTCAGATTTACTGCTTGCTTCACATGCTAGTATAAAATATCCCACCAAGTCCCGTTTGTGATCCATTTGAAACAATCTTGATTTGCTTAAATTGTCACATTCTTCTTGCACATTTCTTCCTAAATGCAAAATGGTAAAGAAGTCTCCTCCCTCTTCATTATAAAAGTGCAGAATTTCTGGCTTGTTTATTCCTAATGGGACACTTGAGAAAGAAGGAAATATATAAATATCTCTTTCAGAAGATTAGCTGCCTCAATCTTTTTAAAAGAGAGGATTTGTTTGTTTTTCCCCATGGTAAACAACTTGGGCTGTGCACTGAAGTTTTCCATTGTCAGATTAATGCCATTACTTTACTGATTTAGTCCTGTGGTTCGAAAGCATCAGACCTTTTATGTCTAATTTCTTCCACATTCTGTGTCCATGCATTTCATTAGGACATTGGTAGTTTGAGAAGAAATCTAAGCATCTTTTTGAACAAAATGTTTATAAGAATCTTCAACTGCATTCTAACCTACTAAACCAGAGTCTTTCAAAGTTCCAATCTAACAAAATAAAACCGTTTTGCTCCCCGTAAGAACCCATTTTCAAGCAGAGGATTCAGGTCAAGAAATGTCATAAATACTTTATTTCAAATAGAGCATATGAAATTTTGTCTGATGTGCTGGTAAGCATTCTATTGATAAGGTCAAGAACAAAGTCCAAGAGTAAAGGAGCATTTAAAATAAGCAGACAGCTTGCCACCTGTCACATTAAAGTACTGCACACCTAAAACATAGTATAGTCCTTTTACAAAGGTCCAGAAATTCCTGTAAGTACAAATTGCAACTATATGTATTGTTACTGTACAAATGTTGCCATAAAAATCATGCTTAAGGTTCTAATATAAAGGGGGGAGGTTCATGTTTTGAGAAACTAGAGAGAGAGAAAGGAAGGAAAGAAAAGCAAGCTGTAGCAAAAAAACCTGGGCTCAGCAGCTTTCTGGGTGAAATGGTGGGATGTGACTATGTGATTTATAATGAGAAAAGGTATCTACAACATACAATTTTCTACCTAGCTGCAAATAATAATTCATAGTGATGTCCCTTCCAGATAAAAGACCTTTGCTATGTAGGGCCCATGTGGTAAAATGATCATGATAAATGTCAGACCAGTGCAGGTAACGGCTTTACAAACCATTAAGATTAGCTGGCTCTTTTTTCCGATGATAACAGCGACCACGCTGTGACTCTATGTGGTAATAATATCTCAGTCCTGATAAATGCTGGGGCCAGACAGAGGTGTTTATCATTCCCAGCTCAGAAATGCTGACTAAAGTTGCCACGTGTTGCCTGCTTTTCCTCTTTCACAATTGTCCAATTTGGAGGGAAGGAGGGACCTGAATCATAAAACGATTTTAAAAACCCATTTCTTAAAGGAGTTTGCTGTTTGTTTAATTCAGAACTGACCTCTGCTCCATGGCAAATAAACCGACAAGGAATCTACCATACTGAACATTCTTTCATGTTCACGGGCCTTGTGTTTAGCACAAGTTTTCAAGATAAAATTTAATATGCCTTTCTTAAAAATTATCTTTAAACTCAAAAGAGAGGAAAGTATTTCTTAGATTATGTTTTCTTATTGTCAGATAGACCCTATTGTTGTCATGTGAGATTTTAAATCCCTGTAAATTTAATCTGTCTACCAATAGAAAGAACCAGAACCTAAGAAGCGTGTATAAAAAAAATCTCAAACTTTGAAAGGCGGGATTTCTACTCTCATGAAAATGTACAAAGAGAAAAATTAATATAAACAGCTACTTAAGTATTTGGAATGTATTACTGGTTTACAATGAGAAACACTTCAAATGACTCACAATGCTAAGACTTTAAAAAAATACGTATAAAACCAGATATACATAAATAAACATAATTTAAAGAAAATTTTTACAGAACTGAATTTCAAAGAAATAAACTAGTGAGCTGGGTTTTTGTTGTTGTTGTTTTGTTTTGTTTTGTTTTTCTCATCACAGATTATCACCTACGAATGAATTAGGGTCATTTGTAAGCTACCGAAATATGCTTGGCCCCCACAGTACTCCCAAACTACTTCGAAGACAAAAACTCTAGAGAGGAGTAAGTTCTGCTCCGCCTGTAAAACCTGCTGATGGAGTGTCACACAGCACCCCCTCTTCAGTCCAGATAGACAGAGGCATTGCTGAAAAATGAGGACAGCAGGGTTAGTTTAGATTCCAGCTTAGTAAAGTGCAAGGATGAAGAGGCAGGTGTGCTTGTGTACACTTAAGACCAGTGTTGGGCAGGTAGAGGCCGGTGCAGACCTGTGGTTCACTAGTCAGCCAGCCTGGCCTCACTGGCAAGCGCCAGACCCTGTCTCAAAGAAAGGAACGAGCACCCTAAAAATGATATCAGATATTGTCTTCTCGCCTTCATACACACACATACACACACAGAGAGAGAGAGAGAGAGAGAGAGAGAGAGAGAGAGAGAGAGAGAGAGAGAGAGAGAGGAGCCAGTTTTAGGTTGCTGAAATTTAGAAAATCATCCTAAAATTGGTGTCCCCAAGTAATAGTTCTCTTTAAGTTACTTAGAGCCTTAAATGCCAATGTTTCCCAGCCTTCCTCCCATCTAAGGTCAGTATACCAGAAGTCTCAGAAAAACAAACACAATTACAGAAAAAAAGAAAAGATAACATTCTTAGTTTCCCTGACTGTATTTAAGAATACATAAAGTAGTTAATCATGACAATCCTAGAGACCTTCCAAAATAATCTAATTGAAATTTAATCTCATTGATTTGTGAAACTCTTTGGGGCCAAGCAAATCAACATCAACATCTCAGAAGTTTTGTTTGTTTGTTTTTTTTTTACCTCAACAAGTGTCTTGAGTAAGAAGAAAGATATGAACTTCACTGGCTCCTGTATTATAAAATGTCTTATGTTTAAACATCTGTTAGGACATATTTTGTGTTTTGTTGGCTCTCTAGTTCAAAAACTGACAAAGACACAGAGTACATTTGTATTAGCCGTGAGCTGCACATTTGTCCTGCTAGGTATTGCTTTCTTCATTCGTATGTGTGCATATATGTTTAACCCACTATAAATAATTTAAATGATAAATTTACTTAACAGTTTTGGACTCTTGACTGCTGAAGAGAAGAGTAAAGGGACAGATTGAAAAAAATGCTGTTAAGGTGCTCCTTAGCAATGCTAATGGCATGCTGACTTCCACTTGTGTGATATTCTGTGCGCCCTGAAACGTTCTCTAGACCCTAGAAATGTTGTCTTGTATATTTAAGTAAGAGAAAGGTGTGTTTTCATTATGTGCAGCTACCTGGCCAGTTTGGCATAGGATAGCTCTAAAGGATGACTTCCTCCCACATCTGGACTAGAAATGGCCTCTAGAAACGGAACTGAAGCAGCCAGCGAGCAGTTTTGCCCACTTAAGGAATCCGTGGGCTTTTTGTCAATGCACTGGCTATTCTTCCTTCTAACGCTGACTGGCTCTAGAGAGCTGCTGCCATTGTTTAAATTTTAAAGGTGGACAAACCCCTAACATTTCCCAGGTGAGACGGTAACTACAGGGAAGTCTGTATGGCTTGTGGAAATCGGTTGGCCAGATCTGGTTTCAGGAGCAACTCCACTAAAGAAGGAAGCAGCCCTACTTGTATCACGTGGATTCAGTTTGAGATAAACAGCTTACTGGTACTTCAAACTAAACCTGCCAGGTATCTGCAGGCATTGAGAACGTGTCTTCGTTTTAATTCACTGTAAGACCTTGCTTTTCTGTATTCTAGATGGTTCTGTAAAAAGCACAGAATCTCACAACAGTGAAAGTTGTGAACCACAGATCAATTTCAGGGCCCTGGTGATGCCTTGTTCTCGATGCAGTGGGTGCTGGTTCTTATGCAAACTCTGCTCATACAGATCTATCAAATTCTGTGACTTGTTTCTGTTTCTAAGAAAGTACTAAAAGATAACACATGAGGAAAAAAATAAAAATAGAGTAAAATTTGTGGCCTGGTATAATTTTAGAAACAGTATTGATTGGTAAGCGTTCCTGTGTCCAACCTGATAACAATCTAGAGACATCTGTCCGAGAGCAGATAACTCTGAGCACTTAATCCATGCGAGTGTGTAGAAGTGTCTTTTTCTAAACTAAATGTATGTTATTTCAAAATAGCAAACGAGCAATTGTTAGAGCTTGGGTAATTTCTCATCCTCAACTAAATGTTGTCGTTGGAAAAGGTATTGCGAATGATTTGTTCCACAAGTAGGATCACCTGGAACAGGAGAGATGCTACCCAGCGATGCACATGACTGTAAACAAGGGCAGCCTCTCACTACATTCTCAAGTGACCACAGCACACAAAGCAAAACTCCGCTGAAACCAGAAAACTGCCCTACTCTAAACACAAGCTGGCACAGAGCTAACGCCACAGAGCAGACTTAAGAAGAACAGCTAGGCACAATGACCTCTTTTTGACACACGGGCATTCAGCATCCTCTAAGAATTGTAGGCAGTTAGATAAATAACACTTCTGTGCATTGTGTGCTGGGAAAATTAACACTTTTCTCTCCGTGGACCTGTATAATACCACAGAATACACTTTGAAATGTGATTTACTGTGCATCAATAAATAAGTTTAGGAAAATAAAACCGTGGATGACAAGACCAGAAGAAGTAGCTGGAGATCATTCGGCCCATGATTCTTCACTGTGCCAAACTGTTTCCATCATCATATAACTTTATCTTATCTCTTTTCTTTAAAGAATTTGGTTGTAAATGTGTTTCAGTAGTGACATTTCGTGCAGATAGATGCAAATGTAGCTTTTGTAAACCGTATTTTGAAAAAAAAAAAGTGCCCTAAGAACCATTAATAGGGTGAATATAAAGCCACATTCTTATCATAAAGTCTGTTTCACATCATAAAAGAGATATTACTTCTCCAAGTAGCACAGAATTGTATTTAAAGAAGCTGATTTATAACTATATTTTGTTGGAGGCTAACAAGTCAGGAGTTGACAAAAAAACTGTTTAGAATCAGTGTTGAATAACGCAAATGAATGCAGAAATATCTTGTGTGCAGTTGAAGGTTCCCAGCTTAGAAACTTAAAAGACTAGTTGGATATGAGGGACTAAATAATAATATTTAATTTATTAAATAAATCAAAAGTATGCTTGAAACCGTAGAGTAGATATAAAAATCAGTGGTACTGGAGTGAAAGTACAATTAACTACAGAGCAAGAAGAAAAATGAAATTTGTTATTTCCAAAAAGAGTTTGTACTTCTTCGTATACAGTTCAGTAAGAGGTCTTCATCTCTCCATGTGGGAAATGTTCCTTAACTTTCTCCAATCTTAATGTTAAAAAGGAAAAGTCAGTGACACCATAGTCTTCTCAGGTTTTGAGTACTTCTTCATTAAGTGAAACTCCATGCTAAGAGAGAAAAAGCAGAAAAGCCTGTTCTTTGTGTGTGTGCTCCCCAAATCTACCAAAGACTGTTGATGTGGTCCTAGTGAGCGCCATGTGACTCTTAGCTCAGGGGCTGGACCAGGTTTATGGACCGTGACCCCAGTTCCCAACACGGCAAACCACACTGAAAGGTGTCCTCTCGATTTTAATGTATCCAATTGTGCTTTTACATGTTTCTCCACTTAGGCATGTTTATATTGTTTACATGTCATAAAAGGGTTATGTGGTATTGATTAAAATGGGGAAACATTGCTTTCTTATAACCCTTGAGACAGATTTTGTCCAGAATATATTGTCAGGAAAAATAGTTATTTCTCACTCATATTTCAGCCTTCCTTAGTTCATTGTGTTTGTTTCCATGAGCATAACTTAGCCACAGATATCTATGTAACCATCCAATTGTCTGATTCCTTGGGTAAGTAGAAAAAAGAAAAGGAAAGCTGATAAAATATTTTTACTGTTAAATGTTTCTTACACACAGAAACCACCGTATAGTTTGTAAACTTTCCTGTATGTAACTACTCTCCAATCAGATCAACTCCGTAGGCCATCACAAAAGTATCTAGGGTATTACCTAATGCCCAGCTAGGAGAGTAGTTACATGTTCACAGCTGAAAACAGCACAGCTCAAGAATTGGTAAGTAGGAGATGACTCAGAATTAGTAAGTAAGGGGAGATGACTCAGTGGTTAATAGTCCTGCATAGGATCTGAGTTCATCTCCCAGCATCATATCAGACAGCTCAAGACTGCCTGTACTTCTACTCCAGAGGACCCGAGACCCTCTAGTGGACCCTACAGTTAACAATACTCACGTGTGTATATATCCTGACACTGATGTACACACACTTAAAGATATAGTAACTGCATTTAATGGTTACTACAAGCAGCTGGTAGCAATGTGCTCTAAATGGGTAAGCTAAACCCAAAGTGGCCCTAAAAAACGTCTTGGGTAGAAGGTAAGCATTTATAAGGTACTTAATTGCCTTAGTCTTTGGGCAAAGTATGTAGAACACTCCAGTTTATTCCATAAAACTACTTTTTAAGATGCTTATCAGAGAGAATAAGAAATGTGCACATGGTCACATAGCTAATGTCCTGGGTAGGTTTACCATTGCTCTGATGAAACACAATGACCAAGTGAACTGAGAGGGAAAGGGTTTATTTGGCTTATGCTTCCACATCACAGTTCATCATCAAAGAGAGTCAGAGCAGGAACTCAAACAGGGCAGGAACCTGGGGACAACGGCTGAGGCAGAGGTCCCAGAGAAATTCTCTTCACTGGCTTGCTCCTCATGGCTTTCTCAGTCTGCTTTCTTACAGAACTCAGGACCACCAGTCCAGCGATGGCACCACCCACAATGGGATGGGCCCTCCCCCATCAAACACTAACTTAAAAGTTCTCTACAGACTTGTTTATAGACAATCTTATGGAGGCATTTTCTCAACTGAGGCTTCCTCCTCTCTGACAACTCTAGCCTGTATCAAGTGGACACAAAACTAGCCAGCACAGCCACTGAGAATCTATTATAGAATTTAAAGTGAGAACTATTCATCCTAATCCATGCTCATATCTTTCATTCACTAATTCGTTTCTTGTTCACTTAATCCATTATTTACCAGTATGGAAGTCACTTTACAATCAAAGGAAAATGCAGTTTGATGCAGGAATTGACAGGCATTTGTGTAATGGTCATGTCTTCAGAGTTTAACTGCAAGGCATCCAGAGGCCTAGCCAGCTTTGTGTAGGTAACTAAACCAAATTCCCCACCGCCTTTCTTGACTTCATTGTATGGAATTTCATGTTCAAGAGGGACTCCATGATGCACTCATTTCCCACTTGACAGAAGGGCCACTCTAGCGAGAGATGTGACAACTGCTTTCTTTCTTTCTTTCTTTCCTTCCTTTCTTTCTTTCTTTCTTTCTTTCTTTCTTTCTTTCTTTCTTTCTTTCTTTCTTTCTTTCCTTTCTTTTCTTCTTTGTTTCCTTTATGTGCAATGGTCCAAGCCATAGTTAGTTGGAATTCTTCTAAAAGGAATTGCAATTCTGAAAGCTTTGACTGTGGGAGGCATTATTTATAGACCTTTGTGGTTTTAAGGGGGAAAAGTAGAGCTTCCAAGGCGGGCACTGCTAGGAAAGCTGCCTTCGCTCCACTTTAGCCAAATACTCTCTTCAGCAGGACATTCTCTCATAATGCCTTATAAAATGTTTCTTTTGCAACCTCTTATTAAGAAAACTGCCAGTTTCTAAACAGACTCTTTCCTAACCCGCTATATAAAATCCATGTATCTATTAACAAGAGATTATGTATTGGGCTTTTGGGAGGACATCTTAATAGGAACTGTTTGGCTCTATTATCAGTGGTCCTTCTGCAAAGACTTTACCACACAGGGCATTGTTTCATATGTCATAGAAACCCAGGTCTCACTGCTCCATAGAACCACTCCCTCTCATGTGTGTTCCATGTTTATAGCTTCACCTCTCCAGCTTTCTCACAGCACAGCCTTCTGTCCTCGTTCTAGGAAGCAGAAAGGGAATAGGTTAAAATGTCTCAAAATGAAATCAGCGCATAACCTTTCAGAGCTCCCACAAAACTTTGGCTCTCAATGGCCAGACTTGGTCACATGGCCACCCCCGCTGCAGAGGAAGTTGAGAGAGGGACCCCTTTGACTAAACATGTCATTACCTTCCATTTTTGGTGGTATCATATGCTAAGAAAAATGAAAATGGACATTGTACACTGTCCGTCTGATCTACTACTTTCCCATATGTTAGGAGTCAAGCAAAGAGTTCTTTGGAATTCTGAGGACACTGTGCTGGAAGTTACAGAGAACACACTAGTAGGGGAGAAACCTAATTCCATGTGAAGGAAGCGCTGAAGGGCAGTAGCTATTTACCCCTATACAGTGGAAGGCCCTGGCTAAATCTCCACTTGTACAAAGGAAGGGGTTAAACTCATTTTCCATGCACCACCTTCTCTCTGGCAGGAAGAGTATGATGGAAACAATCTATGGGGTATGCAGTCTTAAACAACTACGTGTTTGAAAAACATGTAAGTTACCTGGTATTGTGCTTCCTGTGTGTTGAATGATATTTAATGCTCTTATTTTATTGATAAAAATAGAATGTATGAAGGTAAAAAGGGTAGAAATTAATAAAAATATATTCTATGCTTCTTTAAAAAATATTTGTTCTCATATACCTATGGAAACTCTATATTTTCTGATCTTTTTATTTAATTTTGTTTCAGAAGAGCAAGACAGCAACGTAAGGATCAAAACTATAAAGTCTCTGGTAAAAAGTCTCCCTGCACCAAATCATGACACCATGAAGATCCTCTTTGGACATCTGACCAAGTAAGTTATACAACTTTCTGAGTATGTTTTATTATAACTGTTACCAACATGAAGAACATTTAACTTTATGTCTCTAAGACAGATATTCCCAATGTGTCCATCAGAGATCTTTACTTCTAGCTGGCCACAATTTGCCTGCAGAACCTGAAATATACATACTAAAGATAGGAAGAAGAACCAAAACAGGGAACTTCTGAGGCTTTTATTTTTCCTGGGTTTTTTTAATTTTTATTTTTTTGACATGGAAATGTTTGCTAAGTGACTCTTAGAACCATTACCAGGGCCCATTATGAGCCATTTTGACATTGCTATCCAATCCAATGACCAAATTTACATGACTTACATTCTCTGAATTCCACCTTGATAAGGTGCCATTCATGTAGTCAGTTAGAGAGGAGATCTCAGGAGAGAGGGCAAATATGGGGATCCAGAGGTCCAAATGATTTTGACACCCATGAAAAGTAGAAAGCAGATGTGAAAGGCTAGCATCAATTGAGCAAAGAGTGTGGGCTCAGGATCTGAAGTCTTATCACATAGATCCTTGTGGGCTGAGAAGGAACTAGAACCCATGCTAAATACAAAGAAGAGACACTAAAGAGCCTAACCTGTGGCAATACAAAATTGCTCAGGCTGCTGAATGGGGAATAAACTACAAATATGAAAGTGGACATGCCATTAGCTTCAATTGCTAGTAGTCTAGGTAACTGGGAGAAGACTTGTGAAGGGTGGTTATTAACCTGTGGAACATGGCCCCATTTTAGGGGCCAAAAGAACCTTTCACACAGGGGTCAACCAAGACCATTGGAAAACACAGATATTTACATTACAATTCATAATAGCAGAAAAATTACAGTTATGAGTAGACGTGAAAATAATTTTTATGGTTGGTGGTCCCCACAACCTGAAGAACTGTATTAAAGGGCTGCAGCATTAGGAAGATTGAGAACTGCCACTTTAGAGAGAAATGAGTCAAGAAATCTCACAAGTGGGTCAGGTTGGGTGTGCTGTTGTTTGTGGTATGACGTGGAAAGGAAGGAGAAAACCAAGGGTGCCACTTTGGGTTTCTGCTTAGGCAAGTTGAGAAATGATAGTGTCGCATGCACATATGGGCAAACCTTGTAGAAGAACAGCAAAAGCAGGTTTGAAAGCTCTATTTTGGCCATGCTACATCTGAAGTAACAGTTGTTGCCTTCCGTTGACACCTTTAATAAGGCGCAGTACGATGCACAAGCTAACATTTGAGTTCTCACTCTACATGCATAGATCGTCAGCGCGCTGCTCACAGAACAGCGAACCAAAACTGCAGTTGTGCTGTGTGAGATTAAAGTTGCTTAATCACCTGAGTCACTATTTAGGATGAATAATTTCTGAGAACTATTCAAGTAATCCGTTCAATTATTTTTAATTGTGAATGTAATACATGCAACAGCACACAAAATACATAAGTAATCAGCAGTGATGAATATACATTTAAAATGTGAAACTTGCCTCCCAGTCATTCTTAGCTGGCTGTGCAGAAGTAACAAACATTATTTTATGCATTCTTTCAGACCTGTTTCTAAGCACATGCAAACATATGTCTGTATGTTGCTTCTGGTGCTATAGCACACATTACTCTGCAACTATTTGCAACCCATCCACTACCTTCCGCTTCACTGAACAGAGCCATCTTACCTCTCTGATGATAATGCTCCAAGGCTGTTTAGGTCAAAGCTTGCTAAAGTCGTCACCACCTTAGACAACATACAATAACCTAATGCATTGTTAGTTGTTCTCTCAAAGTTCTGAGCATCCTTTAGTGTTCGCATGCAGAAAACAATGGGGGATCTTGGTTCTTAAGTGAATAAGAAATGGGAGCATAGAGCCAAATCCTTGGTTTATAGATTGTTTAAGTTATGGCCTCAGACAGCTACAGCTATATTAAATAATGTGCCATGTCCTGTGGTTATGAGAATTAAATGATAGAATATACATAAAATGTCTGCCACAAGACTAAGCGTTCTTGGTATGTTATTATTTTCCTCTCAAGATTTTTTTTTTTTACCCAACATGAAAGAAGCTTTCAAGTTTCAGTCAAAAACTAAATTTCCTAGTAATTCTAAGTGGACAAAGTCAAAAGACAAATCAAAAATCACATTATTTAATAAGATACACCCGGTCTTAGAGTTCTTAAGAAATTACTTAATCACAATTATTTCTCTTTTTTTTTTCAACTGAAAGGAAAAATAATAATAAGATGAAGGGTATAAATAAATAAAATAATAACATAAACTAAGAACCGGCTAACTTCTTCAGAAACACAGTCCACGTAGTCAGGAGTCTTCTGAGAATCAGCATTCTCTATGCCGACGCATGTGGTTCCTATGTAAACATGGATCTGATGTCTAAGTGGATTTTCTGAATTTTTTTTGTTTAGTTCATTAAAGTTTGAAATAGATATTTTAAATTAAGATTATAGATCAGATGATTGTGTTACCTCAAAGCATTCACATTTTGAGATTTATGATTATGGTTAAGCAACAAATGGGTTATTTACCAGCCACCAACCTTTCTTGAGTAGTGTGGCCATATCCCATACAGCACCAGTTTCTAAATAGGGTTTAATTATGCATAAAAATCTATGTACGATTATATCTTGTTATGTCATCAAGGCTTGAAAGGACTAAATAGAAACTATTTGTTTAACTAGAATTTTAACATATGCATGTCTGAAAGAATCTAGACTGTTTTCTTATTCTTTATTTTTGGTGCATTATTCAGAGACAATGCCATCAATCCTTGTGTGCAGTGTTTATTACAAAGCGTGTGTGTGTGTGATTGTTTCTGTGTCTTTGTGTGTGTGTGTGTGTGTGTGTACTAGAGATTTGTTAGCGAGAGGGAAAAAAACATAATAATTTGTCAAATTCCACTTGATCCTTATCCTCTACAGTCAACAGAGAAAGCTATAGTTTCCATAGCTGTGAGTTAAACACTACCTCAAATCAGAGAAGCTACCAATGAGGAAAGTTTTCTTCAGCACAGCTGGGCTAGAAGATGGAAGGAAATCTTACCATAAAATCCATAAAAACCATACAGGGCTGATATGAACCTTTACTATACATGATATTTTTTCAATGACTGCATAGGCTAACTAGTATCAAAATCCTAAGACCTCATTCTTTTTGAACTCAGAGTCAAAGCCTATGCTGTTTCTCTGTCTGCTCTCACAAAATAGAGGAAAGGATGTCTTTATAAACAATATCAGAAAGTTTTCCCAATTATGCAGCATTTCCATTTCAGACTTTTCCCTATGGAGAACTGCATACTTCTAGGACACAGAAATGAGAGAAGCAAAAATTATGTGGATGTTTCATCTAGAGATCTTAAGATAGGTGCCAATTCCTACCATTGGAGCTGGAGACTGAAAGTTCAGTATGAACAGTCATCTGAAAATACTACCATTTGAAACATTTATTCGTGGTCACTTTCATGAATTAACATTGCTGAACTTGGACCAGGAAGGTCCTGTGATACCTTCCAAAGCTCCATGTAAGAGCCAAGTGCTATCTCTGTAAAAATATGTCACAGGTGACTAAAGTTAAAGCGAATGGGGGAAAGAGTAAAACAAAATGTCTATTTACTAACTACTAACGAGTAGAAGCTCCGGATATGGGCCAATTAAAGGGGAAGTAAGAAGCGCAGCATTACTAATGCAAATGCAGAGCACAGTTGCGTGATGGCCTTTCTGTGGGAGAGTCATCTGGCAGAGATAGGAAGAAAGAAACTGATGATGCCCTATCAATAGGTGCGGGTGGATTTCAGTACTGGAGTGAATTGGACCAAATCTTAAAGGAACAAAGAAAGCAGGCTTCGGAGTCAGGAAAAAATATAATAGTTAGCCAGATTTGCTCTGTGGCTTACTCTTGGGAAAACAAACACAATCTCAGAATTGGGGCTGGGCACAGAAGAACACTTAATCCCCACTTATGTACATGTTCTTCAGGGAAAGTAAAAATCTCTTAGAAATTGGTGGTCTTTAGCAATAATTTGAAGGACTGGAGGCTCATATGTAAGGCCTTGGGTTCAATCTCCTGCCAAACAAACAAATAAATAAATAATAAATAGTGGAATTCAAGCATGTCTGAAAACATCTTTACAGAAAAATATGTTTGCTGGTGACTTTTAGGTGCAAATAAGCTTTCTTGGAAGAGATTTGCATATTATAAAATAGATTAAAAGGAGGGTTTGAAAAAATCTTTCCTTTCGCATTGACTCTAAGAAAATTGCCCAGCTGTTCATAGAATTCCAAGGTGAAAAAAAAAAAGGTATGATTGAACAGGCAGATCTCATGGAAGCATGCCGGTTGAATGCCATGTTAAAAGGAGAAACTGTTGAGCTGTGTCTACTTTATGAGAGAACTGATATTGAAAGCCTTTGTGGTCTTCATAGAGATTAAATAAAGTATTCTGCAAAAGCATGTCTGAGGCAACTTAAATAATGATGACCTAGAAATAAAAGGGTTGTATGCCGAAGCTGTGGTAAGGAAACAGTACACCTACCCTGTCTTTAGAATGGCATTGTGGGCTTAGATATGGTTAAACATGAACTTTCAAACCCAGGAGACCTCCTTTTGTCCTCCCTCTGGTCCTCCAGAGCATCACCAGCGGCTCTTTTACCCAACCACAGCACATGACATCCAAAGATTTGGAGGCTATGGATATTTTCTTCCTGGAAAATGGCGAACGTATACAAATTGTTATTCCCTCTCTTCCTTCCTCTATGTCTCCGTCCATCTTTCCCTCCCTTGCTCTTTTTCTTTTCCTTTTTTCTTCAGGGGCAAAGGTAGCAAGTTGTTTGAGGTAAGCTGGAAGCGTAATGGCTTCTTTGCCTGGGTGTGTGAAACAGTCCTCATCACTTGGAAGAGCTAATGCACTTCCACTGGGCCTGAAGCTCCTCAAACGGACTCCTGTGGGAGAAGCTGGCTGGTGGTCAAAGTTAATTATTCATATTGTGAGGTGAAGCAATAGTTTCCAACTCCCCATGGGGATTATTAAAATGTCATCTACTTAGGAGACCTCTTGGCACAGAATTGATAAGACTGTGAAGTGGGGACCAAGGGTGCAATGATCTTGCTCATATTGTACCCCTATTCTAGGCGAAGGCTTTGGGAGGTAAACATTCAAGGTGGGAATAAAATGATGACTGTTGAGCTTTAGAATTTTCATCTGAATATTATAATATTCATATTATAATATGAATAATAATATAGTAACCAATAATAATAATGGTTACTATCTTATCTATTGCTGTCTTCTGTTGTTGATCAAAGTTCACCCCCATGGGGATATTTGCCCCTGAGAAGTAGAAATCTTTAGCCATATTCTTCTTTACCAAGATTCTTGGCCTTGTCCTGGTGGCAAGAACTGAGAATTTGGAACTTGGATTAGAAGGGTAACAGTCTCAGCCCTTAGAAGCATACAATATTGAGAAGAAAAATGAAATCTTTAATGTTCCTTTTATTATTTGAAATATTTTAAATAAATTCCTTCTTGTTTGTTCATTAATTGCAAAATCCTGTCTTCTACCTCATTTATAAAGTCTTAAATGAGTGTCTGTTAGATTCTAGAGCCTACAGGAAATAGTGGATTAACAAATTCTCAATCTTTGACCAGATCTAGCCTACTTCCTGTTTGTGTCAGTAAGATATTATTGAAACACACACCTGTTATTTATGCATTTCCTGGAAATTCTTTCATTTTACAATGGCAAGAATCAAATAGTCACAACAAGTTGAACAAGAGGCACCTAATACCTAATTTGTTACAGAAGAAAAAGTGTTCGGCCACTGAATCCAAGGTTCAAGGCATGAAACATCAAGAAAAAGAGTAACTTTAGCTTAGAGACCACAACACAGGCTACACAACACAGGCTAGCTTTAACTGTATCCATTTGGAAGGCAACATGTAAAAGTTTAAGATGGGTAAGTTTCTCATATAAAATGTGATAGTATTTGTAGATAAACTATGGTATCCTACATATGAGTTTAAATCTCTGGATTATTAATAACACGTAATGCCATGGAATAATATGAAAAGAATTGTTCCTGTTTGTTACCATTTAAGAAATAATGACAAAAAAGGTATTCTGTACATATTCAGTGCAAATGTAAAAAAAAAAGTTAAACACTTTTAATAAGCAGTTATTTGATTCCTCCAATACAGAGCTTGTGAGCACAAATGGCAAACCGTACTGTCTATCAGGGCATTGAGAACTATAATGTGAGTGGAAATGTCCTCCAGAATAGAATTATGAATCATAAATAGAACTAAAAGAATATGAACTCAGAATATTGTAGACAAGATAAATTGTCAAGAAAACCCTAGAATTGTAAAAGAGCTTGACTTTCAAGACAATTGTGCAGGACCCACAGCATGTTGGTAACACATACAAACTACATAGAAAGGGCTAAACAGAGAAGGGCAGCAGTACAGAAGTCTGAGATAAGAGGAGCTGGGAACCCAAGACAGGAAACAGTTAGAAGTGTGGAGCTGGTCAGCCACAGGCACCTCTGAGGGAGCACAGCCCATAGCACTTGCTTTCTACGTGTATGAGGAGGTAGGAAGATGGCTCCAGGAAGGTACCCAGGCTTTGAACTAACTGAGGGGCAATGCCTGTAGCTCATATGCACAGAAAGGGGACCAAAACTAGAAGGTAATATGATTTGGTGACTGTTTATATTCCACTAGCAGAAAGCAGTAGAGAAGAAATAATGTATCTTTATATAAGTTTTGGAACCATCACTTTGAAGAAGGCAGTTGGCATAGGACCTAACCTAATAACCCCTAGCAACAAGTTGAGAACAGTATCCTAGGAACCGCTAAGGTTGGAAGTCACAGGAAGCAATGCTGTGAAAGTACTTGGAGATTGTCAAGCATAGTTACAGTGTGACAATGTGGCAGAAGCAGAGGTATTATATTGTGTGATTAAGCCTGCTAATTTCTCAAGAGAGGCCTAGAAAGTGCTCAACAAATGACAAGTCTGCATAAAAGCTTAAAATGAATAAATAACAAACCAGGAAGTTCTCATGAGAGCAAACGACTGGGCCCATTTCTAGCCATGAGCAATGACCATTCTTATCTTCACCTAGCATTTGCAAAGATGTCCAATAAATAAACAGAGCATTGCGAAAGGAGGAGGAGGCTATTCTGTAGCTTAGGCTCTTGAAAATATTGGTGGGAATAGAAAGTGGAAACAAAATTTGACCTGACCCGTTCTCTCACTGAGGGGGAGTGAATGTAGGTCACTGAGTTCCCAGCAGCACCACAAACAGAGGTGAGTACGGCCTTCCAAGTGTTGCAGATAATCAACAAATTCTGTGGAATCAATGGAATTTCCTGGCTTAGCTGAAGATGGCAATCACTTATAAGTCAGTAAGCGGACCTAGGTGATGTCAGGTTCCTCAACCGGGAACGTTAGAAACCCGACATAGTTCAGACTGGGACTGAGAAATATTCCACTGTAAGGTATCTTGTTCTTCCTAAGTGCCTGTCCTCATCGGATCTCTCCTATCTCAGTCAGAATGAAGAACAGCCCTTCTAATCACAGAGAAAACAACAGGAACACTCCAGCCACATGTTAGTAGTGAGAAAGCAGCATGGGCAGGAGCAGGCTGCGGTGGTGTTAGGACACTGTGACCCCTCAAAGACTGGAGCAGTGCTAGTACTGCTTCAGGAGGTCACATTGCTTGTGATTTATTATTATTATTATCTGCAATTAGCAGTAGGTCTTAGAAAATACTAATATATTTTTACATCTTTCTTTAACTCCCTAAGTGAGAGAACTTTATTATTTTTATTGAAAATAGAATTTTTATACAATATATTCTGATTATGGTTTCTCCTTCCTCTGTTCCTCCCAATGCCTCCCTACCTTCTTTCGCATCCAGATCTGTGACCTTTCTCACTCTGTTAGAAAATAAACAGGTATCTAAGGAATACTAATAAAATAAATCAAAACTAAACAAATTTGAATATGGAATAATAACCAAACAGGAAAAACAGCCAAAGAAAAAGTACAAGAAACATACAGATTCAGAGATATACAATCTGCACACACAGGAATCCCGTAAGAACCCCAAAGTGGAGGTCACAACATATACACAAAAAACCTATAAGGTGGCAGGGGTGAGGGGACCCTCCCTGATTTCACCTTATGAGACCAAGAATCTCCAAAGATACTGTTGAGTTCATTCTGTGTCTATTGCTGGACTTGGGGCCTATCCTTAAGAGTGGTTTGTTTTACTAGTGAGACGCCTTTAGAGAAAACTAATTTTTTCATTTGAAAGCGTTTATCAGTTGGAGATAGCTTCTGGGTTAGGGATTTGTGTCCAGTTCTCCTTTCAGCTCTAGGACCCCATCTGGTGAAGACCCAGGAAGGCCCTGCACACAATGCCTGCATCTGTGAGTTCACATGTGTGCCGACCCCATTGTGCCTAGAGGGCCTTGTTTCCTTGGTATCCTCCATTCCCTCTGGTTCTTACACTTTTCCTACTTCCACTTCCACAGAGTTCCCTAAACCCTGAGGAGAGGGATTTCATGGAGACATCTTTTTAAGAGCCGGTGTTCCAAGGGTCTTTCACTTGTGAGAGAACTTTTATCAACCCCAGCTCCTATCATATCAATCCCAACTTCCCTACCCATCATTTGTTTGAATTCCAAATTATTTCATCCTGTCTTCAAATATTAAGTATCAGGTGAAGAAAGGAGAGAGGGAAAGTGGGGTGGAGGGAGAGATAAAAGAGAGAGAAGGGGATTTAGAGAAGACAAAGAAAATAAAAATAAAAGCAAAGGCATGAATGAGAGAATAAAGACCTCTGATTGTAAAACTCCTCTCTCCTTTTGTGGATAAAGAAATGTTAGTCATCTGCTCTGTGGATCAGAGAGAGAGAAAACTTCAAAGTGAAAGGGGAAAAAAATCACTCAGACCTCAAGTCACCTGATTTCCAGTCTACCAGAACACACTGTGCTCTCCTGCCAACACCAATACTCAACTGTGTTTCCTGGGAAGAAGGCAACGCATGAGAGTGTGCTAGAGAAACAGCACAGAGAGGCTCTGCCCTTCAGTCAGTTCCCCTAATTGCACACCATGCATCATCCTAGTCACTCAAATAAAATCCCCTAATGCACCCTAAGTAATGAGAAAAACCCCTGATGATTACAGGAGCCTTTGCAGAACCGTGATAATCTTTCTGCTCTTCTTCCCTCCTTCCTCTTAATATGTTGCTTTCTGTCTAAAAAGCAGGGGGAATGGCTGCATCCTCCAATGGTGTCTTTGAAAACAAGTGTCAGAATCTGATGCCTCCGTGTGTGTTTCTCACACTTACAAGCAGCACTTTTTTGGAAGGGCAGTGACAGAGCTGCCACTTGCCACCACCTTTCTCCGCTGTAAATGGAAAGCACTGAACCCAGATGCCCAACCACGGAAGACAGTCTTCCAGAAGCAGCATCTGGCTTCCTGGCAAGCCCTTCCAGAGAGCTGTTTGGGGAGTGTTGCCTTGTCTCTAGATCTGTCACGTGTATCTGACACTGTGGCCTCCCTGGCTGGCAAGTCCAGACAGCTGCCAATTTCTTTTGGTTCACCTTTAATTCTGAGAAACTAGTTCACTCATTTTCACTTCTTACCAAATTTGTTTCTCTCCCCTTGGTCCATAAGAATCCCGGGGCAACTCAAGTACCTTACTGCTTTCTGCCTGTCCGTGTTTGCTGCAGACTTCTGTCTTTTGAATTTGAATAAAACCCTCAGCCATTTAATCCCACAATAAACTGGGTTACATTTAATGTATTTCTTAACCAGTTCTTATCAGTGAAACTCACTATAAACTGTGGGGTTGTTGCCTGAAAAGAAAAGCAAAACATTCCATCCAAGTAATTTATTATGGTCTGTACACAAGACATGAAAGTATTCTTGACATTTGTATATTATTTCATTAAATCATATTGGCTCCCACACATTCTTGGTCCATGTTACAGCAAGAACAAAAGAATACCCCAGGACCAGAACATGCAAAACAACACAACCATTCACAGGGGCAGGGAGCCCCCACCCTGAGAAACTAAATTCTGTAAAAGTAGCTTCCTTTTCCACTAATATATACCTGTGACTGCGTATTTTTAATTGTGAAGGATTTGTGGGGCTTGTGGATAATTGTGAGGAACACAGAGTCCGATGGTAGCCCACGCAACAGGAAGCAGTGACAAGGTGCTGACAAGTCCGGCAGCAGTACCCAGAATGCCGAGGAGAAAGCAGAAATTAGAGCTGCAGGGTGACATCCAAGAATAGTTAAGATGGGGTAGCTGCAAATTTCCATGTCGTTGGTTGTTTTTTTTTTTTTTCTTTTCCTTCATGCAAGAAAAAAAAAAGGGCAGATTCTGTATGAGATTTCAGATCTCAGGGCTGTAAAGTCTAGGTTGGAAAGTGACTGCAGTGTAGCATAGGACAGGAAGAAATCTCAGCCATAAATAAGAACTGGCCCATGGCCAGTAGCAGGCTGGACCCGTACTTGACTTGGAAGCACTTTCCAACTAAGAGCTCATAGGCCTAAGCTACACGAGAGCCTTCAGGGACAAAGACCTGGGTCAGGCCCCTAGGAAAAAAGCTTTGGAATCCTCTGCATGATGGTAAACTCCAATTTTAGTTTGGAATTTGGGCTCTGGGGGCAGGAGCCACCAGATAGAAAGATTCTGGGTTCTATCCCTAGCTCCAAAATAGAATAAAATAACATTTTAAACCTATTTTCTGTTCAACCCAACAATATTGTGGGTCTATAATTTTCACCCAGATCTCTTTGCTAATGTGTGCAGAAGAAATTCAAAAGCATAACTCACAAGCTTTGCAGAGATTCTCAGGCCTCACTTCTAGTAATATCATCTCCTTCCCTAAGTCTGCCTACACTCTCTATAACGGAGCTGTTTTCCCAACATTCCCTTCTTTTCATCATCTTTCTCCCCTGTATCACCATTAGCCTCAAATTCTTTCCCTTGTCCTTTACTATAGAAACATTCTTCCAGCTCAAAGCACTTTTGCTCACATTATCCATCTGCCCATTTATTCATGAAGCAAATGTGCATTTGCTATGATGTGTATTTGGTAAACATGTGTTATTGATGCTGAGCTGGAAACAGTTTTGCCAGGAAAGCAGTAAGTGTCTTAGATGCAAGGACCTAGTTCATCTGTGATACTGACGTCCCTCCCCATGTCTGGGAATGTTCCTGTCCCAGAATCAAATTCTCAGGTATTAGGTGTACTTATCTCCCCTTCTGACTGCAGTTTGCAACCTCGTTGAGCTTTAAGAGGCATTCAGTTGATTCGTCCATCCCACTGGCTAAGCCCCTGCTCCTTCCCTTGTTTCCCACTGTCACTAAAACAGGTAGAACACTGTGGCAGAACAGAACCTCTGTGGAGAGTGTCGGAACATGTCCATAGCCTGGCACTAACTAAACACCTTCCCTTGTACTCTTCATGAATGGCCAGTCCACACAACCTTGTCATGACTTCCCTTTATTAGTTTTCTTCCCTCATTGTTTATTTCATTCATTGATTTTTTTATTTGTTTTCCATAGTGGTGAGGCATGATAAAATTAAAGAAATTGCCCTAAAGGACATTCTAAATTTTGTGCCTCTGATCTTGAGCATCAAGTTCTAATCAATTTGTTCACATAGAGAAAAGTCATGCCAAAGAATACCTTACCTAAATGTGAATTGCTTGCCTTCATTTGGACACATATATATATATATATATATATATATATATATATATATGTCATATTTTTCCCTAGAAGGTATTTTTTTCTCTCATGAGAACACATGCCTGCCCTGTTGGCTTTCAGTACATCCACTGTCTTCCACTTTAATCCCTGGCTGCCACTGCAGCACTCTATTTCCCTAATGCTGAGCCTTCTGCCATAAAAGAGATATCCTATTCTCTCCCCCTCCTGGCTAGGGTCAAGCTGTCTCCACAGAGACAGTGAGGCATTTTACTAGTAGTCTGCATGTCTTGCTAAATTTTTCTACCTAGGATAAAGAAGAAACAAAGTACATATTCTGTACTTTCTAACCTCATCCTCCATTGGCATCATAATGAAAATAGGCAATCCTTAGTGCCAAGCCCATAAAGCAATTGATACTTCCCTGGCAATCACAGGATTTTTGTCCCAATCTTGAAGGGAATTTATCCTTCATTTGCCCTTCTTCCTATAGCCATCAATAGAAAGCCCACTTTTCTCCACCCTTTATCATATTCCTTTATTCTTTGCTTAGTTCCTCTCGCCCTATGATAAACCATGAGCAGATGGCCACCAAAAGAAACTAAAGCAGTAATCACTGTTATGTTCAGTAATTTCTGATCCTGATGCACTTTAACTCAGGAAGTAGCCGTCCAGAAGAAAGGAAGCATGCACTTGTATAGGACACAGGAAAAAGCTGAATGGGGAAGGCAATGACCAGAAGGGGGCGTTCTGTTCATCACACAGCCACTTGAAAAGCACAAGCTAATTAGCAGTCTACGGCCACACAGAACAGCAGTTTAATACAAGAAGTGGACAATGCTTTACCTAATTGAAACTACAGAGCTGACTTAGGTAGGCTGTATGCAATTACACAGATTGGAAGTCAGCCAGGACACCGAGGTTAACAATCTCTCTCCTTTCACAAAAGGCACCACAGGAACCTTAATGACCACAAGTGGTGAGGGCCGCCATCCTGCATCCTATCCCAAGAGCTCATCTTTCAGCCCAGAATCCATCAGATGGACTTAATGGTGATGACTAATTGGCTAGAAGAATGCCCTCTATTGGCTCACCTGTAGTGCCCTGTAACTAACTCAGGAGACTCAGCAAACAGACTTTGAAGGACTAGAGCGGAGAGGAGAAGGATTGAGGTGGTTGAGGATAGACAAAATGTCAAAGATGCTAGATGGGAACCAGAAAGCTACCTGTGCCTGCTACTCCTGTGGCCAGAACTTCTGCCATGAGTATCTTTAAAGTAAGCTGTTACAAAGGAAGCCGTGGGCAGGGCTTGATTTGAAAAGTCAGTGATTCTAGTATAGTAGGTCTAGCATGGGGCCTAATAATCTGTGTAAGTAGCTCTCTAGAAGAAAATGCTGCTGGATTGGGAACCAGACCTTCACAAACCAAGTTCTGCAGGAAAGAAAAGAGGTTCGTTTTAGACAAGGAGAGACTGGAAAAGAGAATGTGATCTTTATAGTGCCACGTGGACCCACTTATCCAATTTGCTTCATTTGTCCTAGGGACTGAGTGAAACAAAAATTTGGAAAATCCAAATTAAAAATGTGTTCTAAACTCCACTCTACAGTGCCTTGATAGTGAGAAGGGGGGACAATGAATTTGGTTCTTGAATCTGTCTCAAGAGTGAAATACCTACCTGACCAGAACAATGTTCATATTCCTCACACGCTGGTTACACCAGCCAGGGCAGCCAGCAAGAGGCCTGTTACAATAAATAAGAAGCAACATCATTGGGCTTTCAGAATGAAGCAGAGGAAGACAGGGTAAAGGAATGCAGATCCTCAACGCTTCCTTAATCCATGGTCATTTAAGAAAGGGAAAGATTCCAGAGTTGTTAAGTAACAGTAAGTCAACAGGCCTTTTTTTTTTTTTTTTTTTTTTTGAAGTTTATTGAAGGCAAATATGGGTACTGCTGTTACATGGCTTTTATGATCAAGCATGAATGTACTACTATTCGGAATCCTAATTGTTGGTGGGATTGACAATTATGTTCTTAAGCTATTTCCTAAGGAGGTTTTGAAGTAATATCTGCACGTTTTGTGACTTTTTAATGATAGAATCCACTGATATTTGAGAAGAAACACACATACTTGAAAGGAGATAAACATTTATCCCTACAAGTAACACAGTCTTCTCCATTTAGACATACTGAATGCTGCTGTAAACTAAGACAGGTAAATTTTAAATTTTAAATGTACATATATTCTCGTGTGTACTTTAGCCTTATAGCTACAACATGCTATCACTTGTCAGATATATGTACAATAAAGGATGTCATATGTAAATCATTCAGAATATCTGGCTACCTAAAGCTAGTATGATAAGTGCCTATCCCAGAAGAATGCACTGTGATCAGTGAATCTGTATTATGGAGCATCTATTTTGTGGCCCATCATCTGCTAAAGAGGGTTGAGAAGATAAAGAAGCATAAAATTGGAAACCAAGGGGTGCGTTTTACACAGCTACCAGTCTGATGGGGATGAGGATTTAAGAAAAGAGACAAGATAATTTACTGCTAAGTAGAACTTGCAATTGATGACTCAAATGAAGAAGCCTAGTGAAAGCCCAGCTGTGGCCAAGAGCACTGTGTGGTATGGAAAAGGCCAAAGGAGCAATTCCAATGCACAGAGCGACTGGGAATGAGGGTGGGGCTCGCAAGAAAGATGGAATCTGATGCCTCAGGCCATCAGGAAGCAACACAGGCAACTGAGCAGTTCAAGAACAAGTTCTGAAGCTAGAGGAATGACTCAGTGATTAGAAGCATTTGCTGCTCTTGCATAGGACCAGGTTCAATTCCCAGCACCCACATAGTGGCTTACATCCATCTGTAACTCCGATTCCAGCAGAATCTGACACCTTCTGACTTCTCAGGGAAGCAGACATGCACATGGCACACATACATGCATGTCAAGCAGGCAAAACCCTTCATATACACAAAACAATAAACCTTATAAGTTAAATAAATAATGTAAGTTACATGTATAATTTAATTATCTCAAATAACCCAATGCTACTGTAAAATGAACGCAGAAACAGAAGTTCCTAACGAGCCTAGAGCAGAGCTGGAAACCCATCAGTCATCTAGGCTAACCTTTGTTTCTGGTCTTGGCTGTGAAAAGAAGCAGGAAGAGGAAAGCCCCTGCAGAGGCTCTGAAATATATGTTTTTGCTGATCTTTTTTTTTAATGGTACATGGAGGACTGAAGAGTCTGAGACAATGTCAAGGTGCCCGGCCTGTAGGCTACAGATTGGGGAGATTACCCAGGAAGCATCTAGAAATTATTATTGAATACCAGTTATTTCCCATGTGAAGCACTAGACAGTCTCCATCTCCTAAGGATTTCATCTTAATCTCATGGAGGCTATAGATAACACAAAATATTGAGGCAATCTCTATGAAAAGGAAAGAAGGGCCATTGCATTTGCTAGGGAACTGGCAGAGTGAAGTGAGATGATGGACAATGGAGATGATTAAGTGTGCTGGTAGGACTCTATGTTCTGCCAATAGAAAAACTTAAACAGCAACCCAACCACAACCATTTGATCTACAGGGGTACCCTAACTGCAAGATAGGCTGGCGCAATGACGGCACAGAGTTTGTGGAAGTAACCAACCAATATCTAATTTGGGTGAAGGTCCACGTCACGAGACGGAATCCAGACCTGACCCTGCCTGAGTGACCAAGGACTAAAGACTAGATAGCCTAGGGACCTAGAGTAAAACCAAATTCCCTAAAATTCTAAAACAAAAAAAAAAGCAGCAATAAAATGACTCCTAATGCATTCTGCTATATTAATTGACCTGAGCGTTGCTCACCCGCCATCAGAGAAATTCCTCCTGCAGCAGATAGGAACAAAACACAGAGATGCACAGCCAGATATTATGCAGAGAGCAAGAGACCATGGAACACTCAGACCTAAAAGGGGTGTTTCCATCAAATCCCTCCCCTTAGGGATCAGGGAACCCCTTGGAAGAGGAGGTGGAAAGAATGTAAAAGCCAGAGGGGATGGAGAACACCAATAAAGCAAGGCCCTCTCAAGCAATATGATCAGTGCACATGTAAGCTCATGGACACTGAGGCAGTATGCACAGTACCTACATGAGTCCATACCAGGTGGGAGTCTAGAGCTGAAAGGAGACATGGACACATATCTATATAAAATCCCTGGTTAGTGTTTTTATGGGATTCCTGAATGTGCAAATGAGTAGGTCTCTGTTTCTGTTTCTTGTGCCTTCTCTTAGGCTCTTTTCCTGCTGCTTTTTGTTGTTGTTTGTTTCGTCCAATTCCAATGTGTTATTTTTTGTTTTATTTTATTATTTCAAATAGAAGAACTTTTTTTTTCTAAAGAGAAAAAGAGAGTAGATCCAGATAGGAGAGGAAGTGGGGGGGGGCAAAGAGGAGTAGAGGGAGGGCAAAACATAAGCAGGATATAGCATGTGAAAACAAAATCTATTTTCAATAAAAGGAAAAAAAGTGCTGTGGAGAGGAGTGAAGATGAGGGCATTACAGCATTAAGAGCATGAACTATCCAAAAATGTGAGGTGAGGCAGGGCATTAATGAGAGTAGCTCTCATGAGGGTGGTCCAGGATGCACCAAAGCCTGGGGTTTTGATGTATGAGATCCAGAGAGGTAAGGCTAGGATGCCAAAAGCCTAAGAAAAGGAAAAGCATGAAGAAAAAGGGAGGGCTCACCAGGACAAGGACTATTTGAGGCCTTTGGAAATGCTTAGGACTTAGTCTTTCTCTACAGTTTAGATAGAAGAAAAGACAACTGTAGGAACTGAGCAGCAGGGACTTGACCTGCTCTGCGTAGAAGGAGCCATGTGTTGAGAACACATTCTGGGAGAATATCGGTTCACAGGAAGACCACTTTCTGATAGGTTGAGAGAATCAGAGACTGGCTTGAGCTATGCTTGGTGGTCTGCTTTTCAGTAGGTGTAGGCATAATCTGTCACTCCTTTGCAACTGATCTTACTATCTTCAGCATGGACATAAGTGTGTGTGTGTGTGTGTGAACTTTAATGACATCACTAGAAAAGCCATAGCTAGCCTGAGGTCCCACATCTGAAGATTCAACCTTCTATAACACTAAAAATTTAACACAATTTTAAAAATCTTTTATTTATGATAAGCATACAGTGATTGTTTTTCTTGCAACTGTAATACAACTGTGTATACATTACTGGCATTGTATTACATATTATAAGTAATCTAGAGATCATTTTAAGTATGTATGAGGATGTGTGTCTGTTCTATACAAATACGATATATTTTGAATAAAGAAGTTGACCTTTATCTAGGGATTCTGTTATTCAAGAGACATCTTGTAACCAGTCTCCCCAGAAAATTGAAAGGGCAGATTGTTCTGTTACGGGTTTTTGACATGGTTGAAAATCCAAGCAGAATCCAGCCCCATCAGTCAACACTGAACAGAATCCAGTTGCCTCGAATAGAAACGGTACTGGACTTACCTCAGGAACACCTGACTCTTCATCCAGAGTTTCACTTACCTTGTCACATTGTATAATATATCTTCTGTATTGATTTCCTCTTTTTATGAAAATACATTACAATGCCAATAGCTTTAAAAGGGACTCTGAAAATTAGAAGTGGGTGTGAATAACTGCCCAATAGAAACTCTGAAGCATCAACAACTTGAGTTGGTCTTCACATGAATTCTTTCCCCAGGCACCTTTCGAAACCACAGACAGATCTTCTCTGCATGGAATAAGACAACTTTGTTCGTTGAGAACAAACCTCTTTTCTTCACAGTTGTAGTAGTATTCCACGTAACTGATAGAGGCTAGGACTATAACGTGATTTGACAAAACATTTTAGCAAGTAGGCAAAGGAAGGCACGACATAAAAGAGGGGAACAAACTGAAATATATGTGTTTTAGAATAAAGGTTCCAAAGCACAAAAGTGAATGCATTCACCAAAACACTTCAGAATCATCCAAGAAGGAAGGAATTAAATGCAATCCAGGATCAAGCACAACAAGAAACACTAAGCAGCAAACGGGAAAATTAGAAAGTAAACAGCAAAATCAGAATTAGCCACATTACCCAGACTTGAAGAGTATCATCCAATAGCATCATTCAATAAATAACTCCAGCCAGAAAGGATCCAAACAAATTTCAATTAGCTGCCATTTCACCAGTCAGAAACTTCTGATAGTCATCCATTTATCTAATAACCACATTCTCACACAGAGATAACTCCAGTCTTTAATGAGAGCTTGAAGATTCACAAGTTCCTTGTGAATTATCAAACGATGCTAATTCTGTGTCCTTGTAATTTTAGTATTAATTGTGTTATTTGATTACTGCTAATCCGCATATGATGATAAGTGTTTTTAACCAGAACATTTGCTTAATCAGAACTTTCTATGCTCCATCTAAGTGAAAGAAAGTTACTGGAAGTGAGCGAAAATGGTATGTTTCGCCGTTTTCTTAGGCTGTTCCTTAAGATCATACTTAAAAGCCGTTCTTGTAACATACCTAGCCAATAAAATAAAATGTACCTTCTTCCAACACCCACTTTGCTTTTTTAATTGGCATTTTGGAATTCACCTGAAAACAACAATTGGCCAAGACCAGGCTTGGCCTTGGAGAAGACACCATATTCAACAGCAATCTGGAGAAAACAACATGTTCCATTCATTTAATTGGATTGTAACTGTTATTTTCCTCATTATTACAGCTTGAGCATCATAACTTGGTTCTAGCAAAATTAAACTGTGGGCAATAAAGAGTTAAAGCCAGGCCGTTCTGTGTGCCCCTGGGCTCTTGCCACCCCATCTCAACCCCTCCTTCCCTATGGTACCACAAAATGAATAATGCTCTAGACATAGTTTTAGCAATGCTAATATCTGAACAGTAAAAGATACCTTAAGACCTTCATCAAGATTTTTAAGGCCTCATTTAATGTCAGTGTCAAGGTTCTGTGAAGAATAATTAATAGAACCAAACAAGGTCTATGTGGCCATCGATTGCCAGGGAATTTATGCAGGTAACTCATTAATGCCACAGGGAGCTCTGCATGTAAATCCCGAAGCCTTGATAGGGAAATGGGACCCAGTGATTTCCCCTCTATAAAAAACACCAACAATGACAAGTTACAAAAGCGGATAACCTGAATATCTAGACAAACAACTCTATGGCCTGTGAAAGTTTTCCATTTGCACCCTGTCACCTCTTCTTTTTCACATGTATAAAAGATGGGGCAATTATTTCAACAAACCTACCCGTATAAATCAAGGCCATTTTGCTGTGGGAAGACTGGGAGTTTAAGGCATTTAATATTTCAGCATCCCCAGATTATCACCAGGATCCATTTCGCTTTGTGGTCAAGAGCATGATTAGCCCTGTGACAGGATATTGGCCATTTTCTAAGAAGATCTGAAAATGCTAGTAAACAAACACCAGTTGGAAAAGTAAGAACAAGTCTGCGGACTGGAATGCACCCTACTTGTAATGGGAACAAAAAGCTGGCAATCAAATCTAAAGAAAAAGCTAAATCACAGCAGAATGACCTACTTTAAGGCATTTGCCAAAGAAGCGGTGTTTTCAGACAGCTCTTCTGAAGCCGCGCCTCTCTGTCTATGCCATCTGCAGATTTATTACTTTGCCCGAAAAAAAAAAAAAAGAAGAAGAAGAAGATGAAGAAAAAAACAACCAAGGAGGGGGGACTCTATTTGAATGATACAGGAAAGATTCCAGTATTGTGGGCACCACACCCACACCTACTGATGTGGTCCAAGGTTTTGCTTTAGAGGCACCTAATTAAGAAACCCTGACTCATTTACATGGAGACGTTTGATCTAAATTACACTCCAAACCGCACCAAATTGGGAGCATCTGGGAATGTGAAATGTTTGTTCCCTGTGACGGCTAGAACAGGGCCAGCTCTGGACGGCACATGTTCAAGTGACGAAAAATATTTCACATGTAACGTACTTCTGAGACCCACTTTTCCACTAATAATTCATAGCCAGCCTAACCAGTATCTGCACTTCCACAATTATTTCAGGCTGTGAAAAATTATGTCACTATTTTTCTTCCTACAGCTAGAAAGAGGTAGAAGACCACCCACTTAGCTTGTTGTCATTGATAAAAAAAAAAGTCTTTTAATGCAGCCAATAGCAAAAAGGCAAAGCTGCATAGGATAGAGGTTGGTCATTATAAATATCCAACTTGCCTCCAAAAATGCGGAGTGGCGATCTCAAGGGGTGAGTCCCAAGTATTAGCCCTCTGATCACTGCCTGAACAGCTCCAGCCACCCTGCCTGGCTTGCTGGGGTGTCAGCTGAGCTCAATTCGGTGGAGGCTTCACTCTGCCTGAAGAGGCCGCTCCTGCGGGTGAGGCTGCTTCCAGTACTGAGGTAATTGTGTCTGCCACTGGATGACATCTGAATGCAGGCCAGCTCATTCCCACCAGGTAAAATGTCTAAAAAAAAGAAGAAGAAGAAAACTCAAAAGAAAACATTTCTGCCTTGAACGCTGTGAACAGGACTCGGCACACAATTCACATAGGAGTGTTATATTTCAAGTACAATAAACAGAGTTTTATAGATACAGTCAACCCGGTACTTCGGCACCTGATGGCCATTTTACCTTATTAGGGTATATATCATCAAGGTTTCAGCAGGAGTCCAAGGAGCAAGTGAAAACTTTAAAAAATAGTACTGGAGTCTTTTGTCTAAGGATGATATTAATGCATTTATCTGATGTACCGTGTTTTGCAGTAGCTGGAATGAGATTTGAATATATTAATATTTTCATCAGCAGAGCCCGGGGAGCCCAGTTAATAACTTATGCATGGATACATAGATAAACTTCAGACAGACGTAAGGTTTTTCAGCTCTCGTGTTGGTAATACTTGGAGAGATGGAATGAAAGGGACTGTTCTCCCCGAGTCTTTGTTGTGGGCATGCATTGTGGCAGTATGGAGCCAGACTTCTTCGGGTTGTCTACACAGCCTGGATTCAATAAACCGTTATGTATGCATATTATGACAATGTGGTCAAGGAAACCAGATTTTTCTACTCCACCTTCAAGTGCCTGAATCTGGGGCTTATTTTTCTTGTCCTCCATTCAGCATGTTGACATATTCGTAATCTGATACAGGTTATATTCCTTGATAATTAAAGTTGTGAACTTAGTTGGGAAAGCACTATCATACGGAATAAGAAATGTGTATCGCGTTCTACAGCGTACTTTTGGATTCAGTAAGTCCACGGTCTAAGTGGACTCTATTCCGCAGGCCTCCTATGATAAGCACCACGGACAGTAGGGCTTACAACAGACCTTCTTCTGTGGCCATTCTCTGTGGCTTGCGGGTGACCTTTTTTGTGGTTTCCCTTCTGTGCCTGCGCGCTCCTATTGCGTCTGTGTACGCTCAGGTGAGGCCATCGACTGATAGTTAGAGCCACATAGCAGCCTCATCATAACTCGGGGGCCTTTTTACTGCCCTAACCCACTTGCGGCTGCAGTCTGAGGTGCTGGGACTTAGGGCTTTACCATGTACACAGGGAGGACCTAAATCAGCCAGTGCCACATATGACAGAATGTGCTTCTGCAGGGTCCCGATGTGCTCTGTGCCACATGTGTGTTTATTTGAGCCTGGAACCCAACCCTAAATCCATGTTTCTAAATCTGCAGTGTTCATCCAGTATGATTTTCAGTTATATCCTCCAATCAGTAAGAGACGGTGATGTCTTCCAAGGTTCCAGGGGAATAAGCAGCAGTGTGACCCTTCTCACACCTGCTAGGCTGGAAGGAAGTTCTCCACATAGAGGAAGCATTGCCAGAGGCCAGCCAGAGCCCCACCCGCCTTCAGGGAGCCGGGCTCCGGGCCTAAGTGCCTCATTCTCTATTACTGCACCTCCATTAGGAGCACATAATGCCAGAGATATCACTTTCACAATAAGAGATGGCACTTACACCCCACCTTTCAACTCAGCGTTTCCAAATGCTTTAAAAATCATTATTATTATTTTTTATTTATTTATTTATTGGTGGAACTGCAGTCAAAGCCACAGAGCTCTGATCTTGGTTATCACAGACTTAAACCTCCACCCCAGTTTTCCCTTTGATGCACCAGTAGAACCGGAAGTGGATATGTGCAGGTGCCTGGGAGTGGAGAGAAGGGGAACAGATACTTACTTACGCCTGAGATGCCCTGCTGCTTACACCTAAAAAACTTTGGAAAAGAGCCATTTGTTAGTGTTGGTCCAATAAACTACAGCCTAGCCAAAAAAAGAGAGCAGGAAAGCGATCAGAGGTTTTAGATGCTAGAGTTCAGAAAATGGAAAAGAATTATCTTAACCGAAGTCACTCATTCCCAGGACTGCTTTTAGGAAGATTATTAATCAATACAGGAAGAAGCCAGCCATGCTCTGCGTGTTGGTCATTATTTCCAGGGTTAGCTCTGCTTGACATTGAATGTAACGGTTTCCCATCAAGCTGAAAGGGCTTAGAGAGACTTTCACTGGCCAGCCACACTCGGCCTCACTCTGTTGCAGATCAACCCTACTTTATTCTCCAAGCTTTTCATCATTGCATATGGTGCCTATGTTAATTGGAACAACTCTAGTGTTTTCCGTGATTTTTGTGGTATTAGTTCATGTTGTATATCCCTTTAAGGCTTGAACATGGCCCAACACCTGGAACACAGTAGGCTATCAATAAGCGCTGATGAGATGTACGAGTAACACATTTTCCAAGTACTCCACAAGGCAATCTCAAAGTAGATTTGACACATCTTGTTCCCTTGATAAAGTTATAAACCAAGACAGATCACAGCAAAGCACAGCTATCACAGATGCTAATTAAAAGCCCAATGAAGTAATGAATTAGAGAATGGCTGTAAATCAAAATGACCAAAAGTGTACGTCTCACACTCTCTTGACTATTACTGAATCTAGCCAGGGAAGGTTTCCTGGAAAAACTGTGAGTTTGAGAACTTTTGTGCTGATGAGAGGGAACAAAAATGGCTAAGTGTCCTGAATGTGGGTGTGACCAAGAAGAAATGTGCAGTTAACAATTGAGCTCCAGAAGAACAGGGCAGGCAAATCGGTGGGGGAAGCAGCCCAGTGACAATGAGAGGTGACCCAGGAAGGCAAAGGCCACCAGGTAGAGAGAGCTCCTTTAAGATGTGAAAGCAGTATTGTGGACAATGTGTTTGGGATTGAACCCAAGGCAGAAGTTTAGAAAAGGATTAACATGGTGCAGCCAAGGTGAAGAGCATGTTTCTTTTCCCCTGTTTTGGTTCTGTGTCCCCAGAGTTCTGGGTTTAAAAAGGGCTAGGAACCTGTCAATAGCCGCAAGCCTTACAAAGCGTCCATGTGAAGAATTATGCAAGGAAATCCACTGTGCTTAGAAACGGGTGTGTGACGGCCCTTCCTCTTCACCATTTCAAACGGGCTGCCGTGACTCTCCAAGAAGATAATGCCGCAAAGCAAAACGAGGAGCGTCTTCTGAAAATGAGTAATCAAGCCTCTAGAGAGCTGCTGGTGTCATCACGAAACTTACCAAGAAACAGCAGTATGGTAGAGATGAACTTCAAAATGCAGAGGTGACTTCCTGTCCTAAATTAAAGAGAAAACTTCCCATCGCCTGACTTATCTTAATGCTAAGCCATTATACTTTGCATTTACATTTTACACATTAGTACACCAAAGTGCGGTATCTATTTTTAAAGATGTAACTGTTGAGTTTAAAATCAGGAATTAGTAGCACAGCGTCACAGACACATATGGAAAGATTTTGTCTGAAGAGCTTCGGAAGAGCTTGGTTTTGGTTTTGGTTCTGAGGAATTTCGGTCCAATCAACACCTAGGCCAGAGGAAGAGGGAGGGGAAGAAAGCCTCTTTTAAAAACCGGTGCCATGTGCTAAGATTTTTTGCAGACATCTGGGAGGTGAGAGACATCCAAAATAGGCAAGCAGAGGTGAAGCCACTATGGGAGCAACAGCGGACCTCTGTTCTCATTTTGGGTCAGAAATGGTGATAGGTTTTCCCCAGTAGAGTGGAAGCTGTCAAATGCCCTGACTTCAGGGATGAGCACACTTAGGAATTCCCACATCCTCTAACAAGGATGCAGGACCTCTAACTGAGATCACTACAGCTGTGGGAAGAAAATGGAAATGGACAATTGTGAAAATATTTAAATTCCACCCGCCTGATCATTCTAGGGCATTGAACACAATTGAGGTTTTTATGTTTTCAGGTTCTAGTAGATGTAATTTCTTCCTGTGATCCCCTTTATATAAAACAGTTAGATTTGATGGCCGTGGCTCTACAAGGCACTCCCTGAGTTCCATGCAAGAGCCACTAGTTGACTAAATTTGGCCATCATTCTGCCTTATTTATCCTAGCTCTAAGAGGCACTCTTCATCTGCACTGTCCGTTTCCCATCCAGATGCCTCTGTGTGGTCTCGCCTGTCCAGGACTGTATGACTTCTTCAGAAGTTGTGACTCCAATTCCAGCTCTTGCAAGGGGGACCTGGTTCAAGATACAGCCCTGTGTGTAGAGATCTTCCTCTGCTCTGACTGTATGGCCTTGCCTAGGAATAGCTGTAAGGGCATATTGGATACTCTATGAATGTAATGACAAGCGAATGTAGGACAAAGCACGTTATTCTTTCTGTAATTCAGAATACCCGACGCAAATATACATAGTTTTACACTAACCATGTATCTTGTACCTCCCTGAGTATTTAAAAACAGATTATTTCAATTTATCACATAAGCAACTATCTTCTAATTATGGTACCAAACTCTGTTATCCAGAGAGACTATATTATTGTTTGCACAGATCAATAGAACTACAATAGATCCAGTATTTAGAAATCCACAGGCCCAACTACATTAAAAACCCTTAGATATAACTTTACTGTAAAAGTATCTCCCTCCTCTTTCATAAGAGGAACTTATGAAAAATCATCACAAGTGTGTGGCTCTAACAGATGAATAACTGAATTACTGTAGCCCCCCACATCCAAGTCTGCAATTATTCTCAGTCAACAACAGGCCAAAAGCATATTAAGTGAAAAAATATAATATGGAAAATTCCATAAATAAATAATTAGTAAGTTTTAAGTTGTACACTACTCTGGACAGCAGAAATTTCTCACTTTCCTGCCCAAAATAGGAGTCTTTGTCCAAAGTACCCACATCTTATAGACTACCTTGCCCATTAGTTACTTAGTAACTATCTTATCAAACTCTGCTGTTGCTGTTTCAATGTTGCATTTCAGCAGACCTCTTATTAACAATTGGCCCACAGCCCAAGAATATTCAAGGAGGCACCAGTGCATAGACAGAGCAGGACAGAGCATTTCTGTTGCTCCTGGTATACTGCGCTGAATATTTGAAAACGCATCGCAGATATGGAGTTTGTTACTGCCCCCAATCTCAAACCACTGGGGATCTTGGTAACAGACACATGGATCAGGAGAATTTATTGTGTACAGAAAGGGAACCCAGTACCAAGGTGACTTGCAAAGGGGAAAGTAACAAGAAATTCTGGGTGTTGGTATCTCTGGGAAGGTGTGGTCTGATAGTACAAAGACATCCAAAATGTTCTTAGACGTGAACAGTGATGCCAGTTACTGGACACCTACCTGTAAGTAATGAAATTCGAAAAGCAAGAAAGTCTTGAGCCAAACCTGACCAACATTTAGCAAGAGCGTGGATCTTCGTAGGATCCATTTGGATCCTTAACCCTGTTTTCCCTTCACTTTTGTGCTCTCTCCTGCTTTAAAATGTATTTTAATATTATATATTGAATGCATTTTTCAATTTAATTCATTTTTTTCTTAATAATGTAGGAGTGTAAATCAAGTTCATAACTAAGTTTTAAAAATCAACGAAGCTTAGATTTATTCAGACATGTTTACTGAAAGGTCTTATAGATAGTAGATCTGTGATCCACACACATGTGTATGTGTATCACCAGATAGCTCACAGCTTCACACAGAACTTTCATCAATCAAGGACTATGATTGTTATGTTGTAGGCTACAGAAGATCCAAAACCAACAGTACAGGTGGTCATGGTTAAAATCTGGAGAATACTTAGGCCAGCTCATGAAGACATGAGCTTTTAACAGAATGAAAGAAAGGGGAAATTTCCTCAGAAAACAATACAAGTATCTTAGTTTGAAGATCACTTTATCTCAAACTGCAGTGGGGTGGCAAAGAGATGAGGAATGACTGATAGTGATGGCCTCATTGTTTTCATAAATGAATATCACGACAATGAGGACAAGTGCTCCCCCCAACTTCTTTTATCTTTTTCTTCTTCCTGATTCTGAGCTCACCAGGTAACATGCCTAACTGGCTGCCTTTGCTGAGTTTACCCGTGCTTCTTAATAACTCAGGGTGTACCCCAAGGATACCAACCACAATAAAGAAAGCTTTTGTCTGTCAGTCCTCTAGTTATAAAGGAGAAAGGAAGCTGAGGGGACCGTTAATTCGTGGGAACAGACTCAGCTCAGCAAATGAGCTAAGGGCAGGAAGCGAGTTAGGAACAGGGACCGATTGCTGCAGCCTTACAGTGAGCGCCATTGTCTGAGGCAGGCTTTCAAGGGCCACGAAGAATCAGAGTGAAGCACTTTCTGGGAATGCAGAGAGGCTAGGTATCTGATTTGCTAACTGCAGGCATGTGTATGACCAAATAAAGCCGATCCCTGAAGAGCCTTTTTCCAGATGCACATGTAGCATTTGTAGTTTATCTGAGCCTATTTTGGAGAGGGAAGACCCTTCAAAGTAATATTATCCTCATGGATGGAGGGCTCAGCACTCAGGAACTGAGACTCCAATTCCCAGTTATGTCAGAGAGCTGAGCTTTCAATTGCTGACTTCAAGCTTAAAAAAGAAAAATAAAATAAAATAAAACTGCAGAAATTCATTTTTTTATAAGAAACTTTTAACAAAACTATTCTCTTATTCACGTTTGCCAGACAAGCTACCATAATTATTAGTCAGAAACTGTCCGTTAATTTGCTCTGATATTAGGAGACTTCATTTCCAAGTCTTCATCTGCTCCGCTGATGAACAAGAGTCTCCCTTACACTAAAAGTGTCGTCTCCTACCTAAGAAGAAAGAGGATAGATCTGTACTTTGGGGAAGACTTGGGGAGCATGGATTCTATAAAGTATTTAGGTCCAAACTACTATTATAATATCTATGATCCACTTTTCAGGAAAAAATATTTTAACAAATTTATATTTACTTATTTTTTTTTAATCAGAAAGTCTATAAAAAATTCTTGTGAGAGGTTTCTATGGGGATTTACTTCTGCAAAAACTTAAATATGGCCATACAAAGACAGATTTTTTTTTTAATCTCCATTCTAAATCTGTGTGTAAAATGTCACCTGACTCTCATGCTCAACATCATTTGAGCGTGAATCTTCCTGAAGGATCCCATCTAGTTGAGGATGTGAGGGCAGTGCCTACCTCACTTTAGATGTGCCTGAGCAATAAGTTCCTCTCTGACAATCACAGTCCTTCTCTCGTTCGTTAGAGCCGGGGGCTGCAGCAGAGTGAGGGAGATCCATCATGAAAAGTCCAGTGTCGATGTGTTCCTCCAATCTACTTACTGACCTTCAGCTTGCAGCCACACTGTTGACCCTTATGAGTGGGAGCCTGAGGGAAAAATGGCACTGTGTACTGATTCCTATGTCCTGTTGTTCTGTGGTCTCAATTAAGTACTAATTAATTACCACTGGCATCTTTGGCATTGCTTGTCAAATTGCATTTAGGACTATCTTTTCACTGCTACAACATCAGTGGCCCAAATCCTGAGCTAAAATTCCCATGTGTTAATGCAGCCTCTTTTCAAGATTATGTTTAAAATTGCAACAAATATATCTATAACCGCTGCAGGAACCTTTCAAATACAACAAACAGGAATTGGTGTTGTCAATTTTGATTAATAGTTCTTCATTAATAAACATCCTGTTATTCCATCTCCACCTGCAGTTGCTGATGCTGCCTGGAATCAATTAACTCATATAATTTGATTTATTTTTACAAAGACATTTTTTGGATGTGCTGCATTGATGATAAAGGTCCTATTTGAACAGTTCTTGATTGCAAGTTAGATTGTACCTGAATGGATTTCTCTTCCTGTGTGACTGTGTATACAACAGTATCTGTTTTGCAACAGGACAGGAAGAAAATATTCCTTGAAGAAGTCTTGATTTTTATAATCCGTTTAAAAGAACATCATGGGGGCGCATTCCACCTGAATGTTCTGACTTTATCTGAAAACTCCTAAGGAAAACAGATCGTGAAATGTTATGTATCCTCTCTCTTAATCAAGTCCTAAACTCTGTTCACCACTGGGCTAACTTTGTTTTGACTTAGCAATATTTTATTTTCCTGGCAGCAAAAGGGCAGTGACAGGATTGTATCATGTCCACTTCATATACTTGGGGGCATGCAAGCTGCTCTTTCACTGTGGGAAGAGAGACTTCCAGGAATCATTCTCTTTGGCCTGGCTTGTGCTCCTTGTCTATTTCTTACTTGTTCCTGATCCGTCCTCTGCAGCAAAAGAGTGCATGGATCTCGTTAGCTGGGTTTGGAGGGCAGGCCCACCCTGGGTTATGGTCACTCGAGCACAAACACTGGGGATGGGAAGAAAATAATATCTCCCAAATATGATCTCACTAAAAGGAAGAAGCAGTAACGACTGGAAGTGAAGGAGAACCAGCCTACAACTGTTAATTATTGCTATGATCCCCACCCCCAATGATTATTTTTGATGAAAATAATAGTTCAACCAATAGTAGTAAGAAAGCTGGGTACAGTGGCACAGACTGTGATCCCAGCTCTCGGGAGGCAGAGGCAGGAGGATTTCTGTGTGTTTGAGGTCAGCCTGGTTTACAAAGCAAGTCCAGGACAACCACGGCTACACAGAGAAACTCTGTCTCAAAAAAAAAAAATACTAGTAAGAAGAGATTAATTTTCTTTAAGGAGTATTGGTATCTATAGTTGGATATCAGCTCTTCTTCTTCTTCTTCTTCTTCTTCTTCTTCTTCTTCTTCTTCTTCTTCTTCTTCTTGTTTTACACAGGGTTTCTCTGTGTAACCATAGTTATCCTAGACTCACTTTGTAGAGTCACAGATTTCCGCCTGCCTCTGCCTCCTGAGTTCTGGGATTAAAAGCGTGTACCACCACTGAGTTTGGCTTCTTGTTTGTGAGTGTATACCAAGTTCTCAGTCCTTTCTTCTACCCTTTAGGTTTTTACATAAAAATAGGTGTATAGTGAGGATTAAATGGATAATATATACATAATGTGCTCACCATAGTACCAACCACATAATTAATTTTTCAAAAATTGATAGTTATTATCATGTATATCAAATGAAATAATACAAGCAAATCACTTTACTGTGTGCCCGGCACTAGGAGGCCCTTAGGAGATGATAACTAGATGCTACTGATATGAAATGGAACAAAGGCTATGAGGATAGGAAAATGTGAGAGCTCAAGTCCTATCAACTGTGATGGATTTGAGAGAGAAAAAAAAAAAAAAAAACAAACCTTTGCAAATTCAACCATACCTAAACCCATCATCAGAGAAAAATCCTTGGCAATTTCAGATAAAATGGACCTTATCTTCTCTCCAAAGAAAGTGTTCCTGAAGCAGCCCTCTTCCTTTTTACTCTCATATTTCATCAGCTTACATAATAGATAATTAAATTACATAATTACAATAATAAGTACAACTGGCATAAACTTGTTTGGGACTCTCTCCTGGGACTTCCCTCTAGTGGGAACAGATGTGCACAGTTGAGAGTCATTAACTAGCTGGGAACATTGAATGTGCTGTGGACATTGGTCAGTTATTTTGCAGGGGAAACAGAGCCGAATGAGTGGAATCAGCCAAGAGGGCCTCCACCACCTGTCAGCAGTCGTTTCCTGCTCTCTTCTACGTGAATTCTCCTAGCTTGTACTAGTCAGCCACAAATTTGAAGTCTTTACTTGGATTTCTTAAACAACTATCCATAGCTGATATGCTCAAAACCCTATAACCAGAATTTTAAGCCTGGTCTCGAGAATCGGCATTGTTGGCATTGTCTGCCGCATAGTGGGCAGAAAGTAACATGAAAAGAAAGGAGTAGAATATGGAGCCTGAATACTTGGTGATGTCCTAAACCTATTAATCTTAAAGGTTATATATTCATTTCTAAGAAGGACGTAAGAGAAACTTGCTTCAAAATTTTAACTGATGCTATGAACTGGGCAGAATCTAAAAGTACATTTGGAGTGTTTGTTTGATGACACCGCCTCTTCTGACTAGACAGCTATATGGAGGGGGGCATTGTTTTCATCCTTATTAGTGAACTCATGCTTTGTCAGTTTTTGCAGTTTACATAGTTATTACATTTCTATTATCAGGATCAGACTGCTAAAAAGATAAACATATTGGCAACAGGTGTATTCTTAACTCAGGGTTTGGGGAAACTCATGAATCTGTGTTGCTTGGGGCAGTACAGTATTCATTAACAGCTACAATCTGAAGTTCTTACAGGTGAGGGAATGCTGTGGTTAAGTACTGTATATTACTCACTGTTTGCTCTGGAAAGTCAAATTCTCATGATCGCAGCATTTTAATAATTACTTTGGATGGGGAAAAAAGATTTATGAGTAAACTCAACAGTGTGTTTTGTTTTTATTCCTTTTCTCTTAATTCGTGATCTAAATTACTTATTCATGCAAATCATATGTTCTGCCTTGTAAAGAACATAAATTCAATAGCATTCTGATTTAATTCATATCCTTGTTGATATGTTTTTGTTTATTCTTTGACAATTTCTATTAAGGTATTTTCATATAATGTATTTTCATCATATTTACCCCGTTATCCTCTTTGATCTTCTCTTCACTCTGTATGAATGAATGTCTTCTATTCAACAACACTCTTATTCCAAAGATTAAGTGCCAATAAAGAGAGAGGTTAAGTCCATTATTTAGTTTAAATCCATTCACCTCCCACCTCCCCCAAAATAAAATCTATAACAAAATGTAGCCAGGTCTACCCACTGGGAGTAAGTAGAAGGTTTTATCTAATAATAATGGAGAATATTGAATAACTGTCACCAGAAAAAGAAGTCTGGTTTCAGGTAAGAAGAATATTGTTGTATTAAGGAGCTAGGGTTTTATCTTGTGAGCACAGAAGAAGAAAATGAGTAGATTTTAAGCAGAGATTGACTCAGGTGAAGCTAAGCAAATCTACCTGGAAGCATACTGTCTCAGAAGGCTCTCTCTTTGAGGATGGGCAATGGGAGCAGCTTAAGTATACTTGAGGGGGCAAAAAAGCCTGTTGCTTTGGAAGAGGAGCCAGCAAAACTTCAACGCAAGACTCAAGCTCCCAAACAATCCAAATGGGGCCCAGGACTAGATTCTGATTCTGGGGGGTGGGAGGGAGGAAAGGCAAAACCACAGCAAGGCACTCGCTCTTGCTTTGTCTTGGGATCACTGGCCTGACGGGATCCCTGAGCACATCTGAAGCAGAAAAGAGACAGCACCAAAACACCTGGGAGTTGTCTTTTTTCATTCCACGTTGTCATTCCCTTAAAAATAAAGTCAGACTTTTCAGCCTCTACTCTCACAAAATTAGGCACTTAGCATCTCTGAGGCCAAGAAGAAGGGTTTCCTGTAGTCGTTCCTGATGCTGATTAGCTCTTGACTACCTGTGCCTTTCGACATGAGTGTCTCTTATCTTGACAGTGCCACGGCCTGTTTCCCAGCATCTCATTCCTGGCCTAAGCACTGTCATAATTGTACCAAAGCTTCATCAGGGTGGGAAGCTGATGCGCCACCCAGTCCAGCAGGTAATTCCCACGATGGAAATGCACAGTGGCCATCCCTGGTGCTGCGGGTCCCCTTCCTCACTCCTTCCTCCTCTAAGAGTTTCAGTAGAGTTTCTGCTTGGCCTCTAATGTTACTGTGCCACTCAGCCCCATACTCCATTCTCAGATTAGAATCTCTGAACACACAGACATCAGAAGTCCATTTTTTTCTGTTTTACATACAAAAAAAAATGGGTTCTTGTTTTTCTGTGTTCTAAGGATTATCTTTCTACAACCAAAATGTCCATCAAAATGTTTTGCTAAGCAAGAAAGAAAAACAGATAATTTTCTCATCCAACTGGAATCTTGCTGTCAGCTATTAAAATAACATATTCCCTGTTACACTTGTGCATAACTGTACATCAGATTAATATACCTAAACGGACCTACAGACAGTCTTTTGAGTTGTCCCGGTATGTGTGGACCCATCTGGTACCACAGTTCGAATGCAGGTTAGCAAGCACGGGCATATCAAAATCTACCTCCTGACATCCAGTGGAAGGTTAAGATGGACTCTTACCAGAGAAGCACCTCGTTGAGCCATCATACATGTGAAATAGTCCTCAACTGAAAAACTTGACTGCAGGGTCTCTCTGGGAACAGAGGTTCTGGAATTACAGTGTGCAGACCAGCAAAAGAACTGTGCAATAAGAAGCAATGTTCTCACCGGGCTGTTGATACCATTTCAGAAATTTACATCTTGAAACAGTGTTGTGGTGATAACAAGTACAATGTCAACTCTCTGCCAGGTCTGTCAATTGATCTAGTCCCAAGTAACACCGGGCAGTTCTTGTCTTGTTACAGAATAAATGGGGCCCTGGACTGTCAGTAGCACAGAGCTGTTTAGTGCTGTAAAAGGAAACCGTTCAGGAAATGATAAGCGCAGAATCCACTCAGCTTTCAGTTTGAGGGCTGTAGTTTTGTATTTGAACACTGACTTTAAATGATTGTTGCTTCTCCAATACTGAAATAATCCTTTGAATTTTTTTGAGACAGTGAAGTTATAGATAATTTAATAAAAGAGAAGAACAGCAGGCAAGGACTGAGCAGCTACAATCAACCCACCAGATTACTGTGATACTGTTTCAACATCTTGTCACTCATCCATTTCTCCACATTTGTCCCACCCAGAATCACTAAACCAAACAATGACAAAATTGTAAAAGGACCAAAGCAACTCACTTGCCTTTGGAAAAGCATGGTGCAAACCTTTCCGGGCTGCTAATGAACCCCTGGCCAGGGCACTAGTGAGCATCATCAGGAAGGACTACTAGATAGCTTTTACTGAAAATTTTACCAAAAAGCAAGTAAAATAAAACTGACCTAAAGAAAATATTTTAAAATCTCTGACTGAGCATGCTCAGAAAGAGCATTTAAACGTCTTTTATTTTTAAAATGTTCAACCATTTACTTCAAAAATTTGGCTTGATCTTCCCCACTTGGTGATAACTGAAGCTATGCCAACTTTGATGTTTTTAGCTTCAGCTGTTTAAGAGCTATATGTGATCCCCCAAAAAGATTGGAATGATTTTTTTTCAGAGTGAAGAAGGAAGCATATGTTTTAACCCTCATGTGCCTTTTTTGAAAAGGATGAATTAACATCCTATAATATTTTATCAGTAGGCTTAAAATAAAGAATTTAGACGGAAAGTCAAGGAAACAGTTTTTTTTTTTAAATAAAATGGAAATGGAGAGCATTTGTAACTAATGCTATAGATTTTAATCTGTCTCACTAAAGACAGCCTTGCATGTCTGCCACTATTGTTTCTAAAATGGCAGCTGAAAGAAGGCAGTTTGGATACGAAGGACCACACACAAAACAAATTTCAAAACATCAAAGAACATAAAGTAATGTGTAGAAACACTGCAGCATCTTGAAAACATTTCTTTCTAACCAGATATATGACGTTAAAAAATTGGGGAGTAAAAATGAACTTAGACTGCTTCATTGAGACCAGAAAGGAAGAAGGGTGAAGCTGAATAGCACCAAATAGAACTAAGCCTTCTGAAGAAGGGAGTGGGGAGGAAGGACCTCCCTGGGAGGTCTGTGAAAGCCATATCTCCGTTCCCTCCAGTTGCTTATTGTTGTCCCTGCATTGTCAGAGTAGCAGGAGGACCAGTTGGTCACTGGGCACCATTATGAAGTAAAGAAAGAAAGGCAATCAGGATGCTATAGCTTGAATATGAAATTCCCCTTTGTGTTGAATGCTTGGTTTCCACCAAAATCTCAAGAATTAATGGAGGAAACTTAGGGAGCTGGGGCCCAACTTCATTGGGGGTGGGGGCGGGGGAGATGTTCCTAAATGTTATACTTAGTCTCTTCCCTGGTATGCCCCGCCCCCTCCCATTTACCTCTTCATCCATGGACTCCCACCATTGTGATGCGCTCCAACAGTTCATGGAGCCAAATGACCATGGACTGAACCCTCAGAAATCATGAATCAAGATTAACCTCTCTTTCATTAAGCTGTTCTGTTGCATGTTCTCACTGCCGCATCCAAGTCAATAATACTCAGAGGAATAAGGGCAAATGCAATCATTACTGTCTTTGTGTACATCTGCTGTGAAAATAGATAGCGGACAGAGCTAGCAGTGCAGGAGCAATGCCTCATGTGGCCCTGGCAAAACCGTTCATGCAAATCTGATCTGGAAAGCGCCTGCCGACTTCAGGGGGGATCCTGTCCTGTTACAGTGAGTGGAAACATTGGCGAAGGCGCTTCTTCCAGAACACACGCAGGTTGTGTTTTTTTTTTTTGCCGACGATTGTGGACAGACAAGTCCAGAAGGCCAATAATTTCAAGTTCAATTTCTCTAAAGTTATGGCTCCCACTGTACTCTGGTATGTACTCAAAATTCTGGAAGAACAACAAAAGGGAAGAATTGGTTAAGAAATGACAAATGTCTCACTCTCTTCTAATGACAGAAGAACTATTGGCAGAAAACTTAAAACCAGAATGAAAGAAAGGTTTCAAAGGAAATTGAGTCTATGTTTACAGAAAGGTTCCAGTTCTTGGAGAACTGTCCAACTCAACCAGTTGCTGCAGAGAAACATGATTAAAGTGATGACTGAGGTGTTTGGTGTCCTAGCCTCAGTTTCCTTTATTCCCCTCTGAGTCCAGAGACAGCCAATCAGAAAGGATCCTGGCCTGGAGGCTTGTCAGTGATAATAATTGAAAACATCTGTCCATGTAGCAAGTGTGGGAAGCCCATGCCGGTCCCTGACAGAGGGAGTTCTCAGGCAGCAGAGCCATAACCACGTCTGTGCTCATATTCTCTTCCACAGACTTTTCTCACTGCCAGCTGTCTTTATTCTCCTGCCAGGAAAGCAAGGGGCCTGAGGCTCTGACCCAGGCAGAGGTTAAGTGAGCTGAGACAGGGAAAAGGAGAAGGACGGGCTGCCTCAGAACTGAGGGTATAGAGACAAGAGGTATCTGTTTGAAAACTCAGCGACATGGAGGAAAAGAATAGCAAAAGAAAAGTAGGTTTTGAGCACAGCAACAGTAGAAGAATTTGGGTTCTAGGCCCAGGTGAGCTGATCCACTGTCCCAGTGTCTGGGCAGATATTTTAGCTTGGTATTGAATGCGTCAGGAGCGTATTTAAAATGTTTGCAGGCATTCTTTCAGCCACTGGAGAAGAAAATTGAAGATTGCAGGTTAAAGCAAAAGCTAAACCAACCGAAGCCGGAGTGCAGAGAATAAGGAAAGTAAAGTTCTCAGTAGAAAATGTTAGGTGGTTCATTGCCTGTAGTGGGAGATGATTTAAGAATAAAAAGGTGTTTCTGAGAGTACAATGAACCCGTAGAGTTAGGGGGAAAATATAAGCCAACAACAAAAAAATATGAATAATGTTTTAAAATATTGACTTATCCTGATCATTTCATTGTTTAAAATATTCTCTACATGCATTAATCAGCCCTGGAAGTGATGCATTAACAATTGTGTGCTCAGAGCTAACTCACAAATACTTGATGTGTGATGTTCACTTGGACACAGAAAGAATAAATCCAGCTTGCGATGAAGCAGAACTTGCCAGTAGGATGGAGCTTGGGTCCTGAGAAAATTTTACTCAACACATGGGTGGCAAGAAATAATACAAAGGGAGAGACTTAGGGAGGCCACTCTGTCTCATTAGTTAGGAACAGTTCTGTATTGTATATGTATCCAACATAAACACTTGGCTGAGGATGTTATTCCACTGACAGTGTTTGCCTTTCCTTATGGTCATCAGCTGGGTGACTACCGCTACTTGGCTGAGAAACACTTCATCCATAAAGAAAAGTTCCATAAGTAATAATGAGCCTGCGTTTGTGTTCACTGCCTAGCAAGGATTCAGATTCAACAAGGATTTTTCTTATCCAACTCAAATGAATCAAGCTGTTTAACCTAATTGAGCTGCTATAAATCAGGCATGTTGTGATATTAGTAATCCTCCCACGTCAGGCACTGCAGTGAGGCGCCATGCAAGTCACAAGACTGTAAGCACGAGATAGACTCCGTTGACCCTCTTCTGCTCACCGGCTTTACCCATCTCCCCTACCTGTGATCATACTGTAGTACGCGTGTGCAGGTGTGTGTGTGTGTATGTTCCTCTATCGTCATGCGCTGCAATGTGTATGTATGTTCTTCTGTGTGTGCACGTGTGCAGGCATGAGTGCCATAGCACACGTGCAGAAGTTAGAGGAGAACCTTGGATGGCAGTCCTTGTTTTCTGTCTTGTTTTGAGGCAGAACCTGTCCCTGCACGTGCCAGATTAGCTCGCCAGAGACTGGCAGATGACAGTCTTGTTCCCCCCCTCACATCACCAGGCTCACTAGATTTCCAGCTACACACTACCACAGCAGCTGGTGCGGCTCTTGGAGAGGCAAGCTCAGACTCTCAGGCTTGTACGGCAAGTACTTTATCTGCCCAGTCATCTCCCGAGTCCAGCACATCATTTCAACCACGAAGGGACCGTTTGTCCCCTCAATACTGTGTTCTCCCCTGTGCGTGCCAGAGAGAGACTTGATTAATAAAAAGTGAACAAGATAGTAAGAGGGAATGTCCATCCACTGGAAACTGGCTTTAAAGATACACACTTCAAAGGCCACAGCGCTGCTCTACGAAAAGGAAGCAGGTGCTGATCTGAAAGGATCCGCGAGACATACCATTCATATAAATATTCTAAAATTCTACTTCAAATATTTATGTACATAAACTGCTTCTAATATTTTCAGATATGTTTGAGGAATGCCTAAATATTTGCCTGCTTTGAAGCCTCTATCCATCACTAATTTTTTTCTTCTTCTTAGAATGTTAATGGTAACTTTAGGGTAACATGGCTCAGCACCCACCCACCCACCCCGCCGGTATCTTGCTTCTCAAGCTCCCAGATTCCTGACCATCTGGGAAGTGTAACACCACTCATCGCTTCTGTGGATGCACTGTGTTTTCTCTTAAAATTGCCTTTGCAATGAATGCCGTGGCCCTAACACATGGGCCACCGTTTTCCATTTTTAAACCCAAGTGGACATTATTGGTTGGTCATATTCCCCTTGGTGGTTTCAACTTCAGAGTCCTCACCCAGAGAACAGGCAGTCGCCCTGAGGTAGACAATGCGCACCTGTGGGCCAGCCCCTGCTGGAGCGGGTCATCTCATCCAAAGCCACCATCATTCCTAAGCCCTCTAAAAGCAAACCGTTCCCAAGACAACAGGAGGTTCCTGTCCGTTTACTCTCTTTTAATCCCTAGTGCCTGCCTTTCTATTTTATTTTTTATTTTTAAAAAAATAAGTACATATTTTACTCCATGCAGTGAGTTATGCATAAACAAGCATTTAAATTGTACATATGTAGGCTAGAAAATATTGCAGCCCCTCACATCTCAAGTTTAACTTATTTTTGCAATTGGTGATTATGCGAGCAGTGTGTCTACGCTTGTCAGCCTTCCTTACAAACGACTTCAAGTCAGATTCGATGACAACCAAATTTATAGCACAAGGCAACTAGAACTCCTCTAGCCCAACTGAGTTATATTGCAAAAGTGGAAACTGAGGCTGAGGAAGGTGAAATGAATGCCCATGGTCATTCAGGTAATGAAACATGGAGACAGGAGGAAAAAAACCCAGGCTTTCTGCAAAGTGGATCTCCTGCTTCAACAGCACACAGTAATGAGGGTAAGCCTCAGTGCATTCCTGTGTTCCTCCAAGTTCTGGGTTGGGCGCTCTTAGGAATCACCACTGGGCTCCGTAGGTCTGAAACAGATCATGTGATACTCTCTTCTGTGCATTCTCGCTTGATTTACAACCACTCACCTTTTAAACCTAGAGGGTTCTCTTTTATATTATTTGACCACTTTTGACAAGGAAGCAAGACTTTTGGAAGCAAACCTACATTCTATACTTGACACTTTAACCTGAAGTAATTTCACACTAACTCATAAAAATTTTCAGAGTGAGGCATCCAAGTGTGATATTTTCCATTTAGTAAGTTCCCTTTTCCCTCAAAAAGTTTCTTAAATGTTACACTATATTGTTGCATATCCAAAATACATTCTCCAGTTATCCACTGTAATTTGTTTTCAGAAAGAGTGAAAAATAGAACACAAAAAGAGGCAGGCAGAAATGAATAGCGTGACAAAAAACCCCAACAGCTCACCCCATTGTGCTTGGCTTTCTGTCATCTAGACTTAAGAGAAAACACAAGGAATACCTGTGGCTGACTGAGTTCTCTACATATAGAAAAATATTTGGTCCCTATTCCTTTCTGCCTGAGCAAAAGCAGCCCAGAGCTGAAGAAAAGGCTTAACCACCACACATAAAGCAAACTCTGTAACAATAATAAGGTATGGAATGCCCCAACTTTTTACTGCACCCAAATCTAGGAGTGAAGCGGAAGGTAATGCACCACATAAACAAGCTCATTGAGAAAGATAAAACATATGTGCATGAAATGGAGATAAAAATAAAACATGTCAACAACAATGTAATACATCTGAGTGTTTAAATGCCAAGAAATCAAGTAACAAAATGTTCAGAATACGATTTCTAAATACTTCCTAGTAGAGACGTGCTTAAATACGGTTTGGGGCATGGAGCAGAGCATAGGTGTAGCCATAGAAGCAGCAGTGAGATAGAATAAAACGGCTCAACTGTATGCAACATTCATTTGCATGAGCAGGCAATCAACCTCTGACCCCAAATGGATGCAGCCTTATTTCAAGAACACCTTTGTTTTGCATTTTTTTTTTTTTACTAAGTAATACTTTTTATTTTTCTGAATAGGTTTAGTTGTGCGAAGAAATTGAACATTTTGCACGGTGTGTCCCATACACTCCCATTCCCTCGGGCCACACACTGGCATAGTTTCTCCTGTCATGGGCATCCTGTTATGAGTCCATAATTGAACCATTGTTACCTAAAGCCCATAGTTACCATTAGAACTCACTCTTGTTTTATTCTGTCTACGGATTTATCGAATAGATAATGGCACATAAACACCACTGTAGTATTGTATAGAATTTACACAACTCGAGCCATAGAAGAAGAGGAAACACCTCATTTGAGCAAACACCTCCATCAGATTGGCCAGCGGACAGGATAGTTGGGCATTTTCTCAATTAATAATTGATGTGGAAGGGCCCAGGTGACTGAGCGTGTTGCCATGCCTGGGCAGGTGCTCCTGGGTTGTATAAGAAAGCGGGCTCAGCAAGCCATGATGAACCATGATGCCGCCATGTTGCTTGCTACAGTTGCTGCTTTGAGTTCTTGTCCGCCTTCCCTTAGTGATGGAATGTGACCTGGGTTACATAAAACAAATAAACCCTTTCCTCCTCAAGCTACTTTGTAGTCCTGGTGTTTATCTTAGCAATAGAAAACAAACTCACACAGTCTGGTACTGGAATCATTGTCTCTTTCACTCGTCAACAGGCGTTAAAGCCAGCACGACTACCCCACCCATGGGCGTATGTGCTTTCAGAACTCATTTCTTTTTGCCACTGAATCGTATTCTAATGCATGAATACTTTTGCTTTTACTTTTACTTATGCTTTTGTTTTTCATCTACTCACCTACTGGAGGATATTTATGACCTTTGTTAACTTAAAAACAAAGTTTTCAGGCGTAAGTTGATCTTAGGTAATCAGTGTGATTCTCAGGCGGGAACTGTGTTCTCAGAATGTGTAATTGTTCTGTGGCAAGATTTCGTCCAGTGGGCTGTGTTGTATACTTATCTTTACCATCCTTAAATTTACGTCAATTTGAAGCCCACTTCTCCTCCTCTTTGGATGTTCACTGAGGACATGAGAGAAGCCTGTCTTATAATACATATACAAGCGAAGAGAGCTATTAAATTAGGTTGTAGACTTTCAAATTGATGTGATTATTCTCAATCCCCCATTGAAGGTGTGTCTTTTCCTGCCTTCTGCAAACACATCAATTTGTTAGCTTCAAAACAAAGCAGAATATAGTTATGATGTTAAATTTTTTTCCGTATTTTCTGTCTTTTGGTGTCAATTATAGCCAGTGAAAATATGCAATTCTTTAACCTTTTAAAAAGAGACATATAAGCTGTTACAAATTTCTAAGTAGAAATAAATGTTACCTGGCACACCTGTGCCGTTTTTCAGACATCAAATAATATTTATATCTGACTTATTCTAATAGGAAAAATAAAGGCTGTCCTGCCATTTGGTGGCAACTTCCAGTGAAAGCCATTTGTGGCCCCTGGTTCTCTGCACACGGTGGGTGTAGAGCAGCACACAGGAGGCTTTGCCAAGCAAATCTTAAAAGTTCAAGCAGAAAAATCATCGCAACATCTTTCAGTCATTTGCTGCTCGTGTTTGTTTCCTTAAAATGCACAGCTAAATGCTCCCTCCACACAGATACTATTCGGTAGGTAGAGTAGATCTTATTGCCGGGTTATTTTCCAGTACATTTGGCATAGTTAAGGTAACGTGTATTAACTTTCTCTCAAAACAAAGATGAAAACAGAGTTGTAGCAGTTGCAAATGCTGCAGCCATCGTCAAAAAGTTCAGAGATGACAGGAGGTCCAAATAATCAACCTTGCCTGGAGCATATACTGTAGTTTCCCCCGGGATATCTTCTCTAATCCGACAATGTATCTGACTGGCATGAATGTAGAATTACTTTCAATAAAGATTTTATTTCAAGCTTGGATGATTTCCTCCAAAACATCTTGTCACTAAGGCAAAGTATATCATAGAATATCTGATTTTTTTTCTTCCCTACAAGTCAGCTTTTGAGAGGGAAAAAAATACACATTTCAAGTCAAGTACTCCACTCAGGTCAATTCACTGTAAAAAAAAAATCACATTTTAACATATCGAGGCTGATTAAAGATTTGCTGTGTTAAAGAAATCAGGGAGCTGTCAAGAGAGCTTACCCTAAAGTCTGGAAATGGGAAGTCAGCAGCACATTTGCCCATGTGCAACGAACACTCTCCCTGAAGTAGCCCCCAATCAAGGAGCAGTCAGGACAGATGACGCCTCCCGTGAAAACTCGGCTTCTAGAATATTTGTCTTTTGGCAAGAAAGGAACTCTTACGGTCCTGTCTTCCAACAAGTAGGAAGTTGTTTACAGACCCTAGGAAAAATATGAATGGCCCGGTGATGATTACACAGAGGCGGTCTCCATGGCTCCCTTTATCCTTCCATCTCTCCCCTCTATCCTCCATCGTGATACCATGTAGAGTCAGCGTGTTCAAGACCGGAAACCAGTAGGCAACGGGACATGATGCTATTCCGAATTCACTCACACGCTTCATATGTAGCTTGCTTACACTATTTCAGCCTTTGTGTCACATTGTTTAATTTGTACTTGGTTCATGTAATCTTAGACATGGCTTATGTTACCTACAGAGTTTTACCCTTTAAAAAAAAAGAGAGCACAAATCAAATAATTTAGCTCTAATGGGATGGGAGTCATTATTTTAACCTTTAAAAATCATGGTAACTTTATAATTACGACAAGTTTTAAAATTCAAAATCCATATTATCCTTATTGTTATGTTTTACAACTAATGGACAAGATCAAGATAAGAACCATGAGCACAAATGAAAACAGCATGAATTCTAGGACTTACAGAAAGAGAAATGCTGGGAGTTATGTCTGAGCTTTCCTTTATTAGCTTTATTAGTAACTGTGGGGCATGCCATTTAACCCAAAAGCCAATAAGCTAGGGGAGGATACACATGGGCTTTGTGGGGTGAATTTTTACCCATTCAGAGGCCTGCATCTAAATCCTTTTCCTGTGTTGAAGCTCTCCTAGTGAGACTCAGTCTCCATTTCATTGTTATAAAACAGTCCACAGAAGCAACTAGAAACACATATGATGACAGCAACATTTCTCTCCATTTCAAAGGGCTTTTGCAAAGGTTTAAATTTTAACCTGCAAGGTTTTCATGGTGTCATGTTTGCCATTACCTTCACTTTTTACATGGAGTCTGAGGCTCAGCAAACTGCTAAAACGTTTCTCTCACGTGCTTAGCACTTGGAGAACTAGTGGTGTGGATTCTGCATCCCGATTATATTATCACTTTTCCCACAGCGATGACTCTCCCCACCCCCAGCCCCCGGGCACAAGACAGTCATACTAAAAGCTGTTAAAACACATCAGGCTCACTACAGACCAGCACAACTGAATTGCTGTGGATGAGCCACAGACATTGACATGCTTTTGAATGGTTCGTAGATGAAGTTAACAGACAAGCTGGAGTGGGTCCATGTTCTCTCCTGAACAAGTTTGGAAAGATATAACATGTTGTATGCTGGTTTATTTGTTGTTGTTGTATTTTGTTTTGTTTTCCTCATCAGAAAACATGAATATAGCGTGGACTTTCATGATTCATGAAAGTTTATATCTTTTCTTTCACAAGTTTCTTTTCTATTGGAATATATCTGATTCCCTTGAGCTCATGGCAACCATCACAAGAGGGACTTAACATGGCAATAGTTGGCTGTTGATGCCAGTGGAAAGAGGATAGAACAGAGAGGGAAAGGGAGAAAACTCAAACTGTGACGTGGGCTCAGAAAGCCCAGACAACCTGTAGAAGCTCTGGAACCCCGGGGCTACCACTGTCCTTGCCATATCCCAGACAGCTTTGGCCTTTAGACACTCACTGCAGTCATTCGCTGGTCAGAGGCTGCTTCCAAGAATCGTTTTGGACTGAATTGCCTCTCCTCAGCCAGGAAAAACCCTGCAGAGCCGATAGCTGTATCGGTCTGCTGACTCCGTGTGGGCAGCTAAGCTGCCCTTGAAGACCAGCGGTTCTCAACCTACAGGTTGCAACCCCCTTTGGGTGTCAGATGACCCCTGCTCCAGGGTCACATATCACATATCCTGTATATCAGACATTTACATTACAATTCATAACAGTAACAAAATTACAGTTACGAAGTAGCAATGAGATCGTTTCATGGTTAGGGGTCACCATAACATGACTAACTCTATTAAAGAGTCTCAGCATCAGAAAATTTGGGGATCACTGCTTAAACCCAGTTCTCAGAGCAGATGTGAATAGAGGAGGCAGCACCATCTGCAGTTCACCCTTTGTTCTATGCCAATCCATTCTTTGTGTATATTTGCTAAGCATCTCCTTCGGGACAACAGGAGACCTCTTACCAAGGAAGCCTTTGAAATGAAGGCTTTAGACGGATGACCCACAGGCTCAACAGCTGAAGCCAAGCCTGAGCTCAACTCATCTTTTCACCCCTCCACTTTGCACCCTGGCTTTCTTTTATCCCTCATGGATGGCCTCCTTAGAACATGATGATTGACCCAGTGTGGTGACCCACTCCCTCATTCATAACAGGTTCAAAATCCTGCTCACCAGACTAGGAGTTCTGCCTCAGCCGTTAACAATCAGAGCTATGCCTAAAGAACAGGCACCTCAAAAGTCCCATGTAGCTTCCACACATATTATACACCTCCACTGTGCACCAACAACCCTGCCTCACCCCTTTACTTGATCTGAGCCAATTACATCTGCCTAGATGGCAATGCTTAGCTTTGGTTTCTGGTCCCTGGACTCAAGAAGCCCAAGTGCCAGCAAGTGGCTAAACCCCAGAGGTTAGACGTATCGCTCTAATAGAGAAAACAGCATCCTTGTTAGCTTCCCATTTATCTTGCTCCTGAGAATGCCATATCCTGTTACTCATCTCCATGACTCCCCGTTAGTCAGGTCACCTTGCCTGCCCCTCAGGCTCTGTTGCATGTTGTTAAGATTACAGCTACCTGGCTTCGGGTAATTAAGCCCCATCACTTTACCGCTATTTCGTCAGTACCTTTTCAACTCTGCTGCTCTCAGTGAGCTTGTATCTGCAGGTAGACACCGTCCTTCAGTCAACTCTCATTCCTGAGTAATGTCAGCTCTTTAAAACATAAACAATGGGGGCCTGGAGAGATGGCTCAGTGGTTAAGAGCACTGTCTGCTATTCCAGAGGTCCTGAGTTCAATTCCCAGAAACCACGTGGTGGCTCACAGCCATCTATAGTGGGATGTGATGCTCTCTTCTGTCATGAAGATATACATGCAAATAGAGTGCTCATATATATATATATATATATATATATATGACATAGATATGATTTATATATATATATCTTAAAAAAACAATGGTTTATGGGCCTTCACTGGTACTTAGTAGTATCTATGAGGAACCCCCACTCTTATTTGTAAATGCTCGTGTGTTCCAAAAGCATTCTCTGTAGATACAATACTCCAATTCACCAGGAGTAAGAGTTTTTAGCAATCAGGCTGTTGTCTTGTCCATGGCTACATTCGTGCTGTATCTGCCACCATGGCCTGACTCGTTGTTACAAAACATATAGCAGATGAGCAAGCCCCAACCTTAATTATATTGCTAGGCTTCTTGTACTATTTCTGGAGCTACCAATCATGGACTATGTTCCCCAGAAGCATATAAAAGAGAACATGGCATACAAGGTATAATTGTCATTCATCCACCGAGGAAAGAAGGCTATGGCAGAGATTAGTCAGAGAAAGAAGATGAACTGACTTGCAAACTAAAAAAAAAAATCCCATTCAGCACAGCCTCAACCTCTTCACAAGGCCAGAAAATATCCTAGCTCTTGAGGCTTGAGAGATGGCTTGGTGGTTAAGAGCACTTGCTGCTCCTGTAGACACTCAGTTCCGAGCACCTACGTGGTGGCTCACAATTGCCTATATAACTCCAGTTCCAAGAATCCAGCACTCTCTTCTGGCCTCCACAAGCACCAGGTATGCATGAGATACACATACATGCATGCAGGCACTCACACAAAGCATAAAATACAAATAACCTAAGTATTTTTAAAAATAGCTGTCTCTGTTTCTACATCCATGCTCTTATTTTCTCAGAGTAGGTATGACACTTGGTTGTTAAGACTATAACTATTAATAAAAAAAAAGTTTAAAAAGACTATAACTGTTGTACCATAATTGAATCTAATTTTTACTCCGGATCCCACCCTTCTAAATGAGTTACGCCTTCCAGATTTTTCTGGATTTGTTTTTATTCTGGACAGCTATATACATTTGAGTGTCCAGGGAGGGACTCTGTTTATATAGTATTTCAACAATATTGAGTACCCACTACTGTGACACAAACACAAATCTGAAGTACACTAGACCAAAGAGGTCAGTCCTGGACTTGAAGATATTTGTGGTCATCCAAAAAGGACAACAAGGGACATTAGCAGGAAAGAAAGTGTCTAGCTTTTGCAACCTCAGCTGGCTGGTCCTCTTTCATTCTGGCTTTCAGCTATCATCCCCAACTTCCAACTCTGGATTTCATGTGGGGTAGTAAGTGTGAAACTATCTTGAGCTACATTTACCTAGATAATGCTACATAGTAATTTCAATTTAGCTACGCCTGATATACCAGACATGGGAACTCTAGAATCATGCTAAATCACTGAGTATTTCTGAAGGAAAAGAATGTGACTGTGTCTTAACTCAGCTTCTTTGAACCTTCTGGCAGCCTTTATATTCAGAAAAGAAGGACCCGAAGGAGTCAGGATAGTTAACTATTCTGAGACCTCACTGGTGTCTCAGCTCTTCCCTGCCCCCACTCCCCAAAAAAAAAAATCTGTCTATGTCCTAATAGTAGAGCAGCCTGACTCATCCCTCTACTCACCAATTATGCTACTCATAGGCTCTGTCTTTTGCTATTCAGGTACTGTGATTTGCAGAAATCAAAAGTAATTTTTTCTCCTTCTCCAGTGTACCACCCTCCATGGGGGCCACGAATTCTGCTAAATCCTAGAGAACAGCAAGAAACACAAGAAGCTGGGCGTAAATCTTACTTAGTATACCCGACCTCTCCTTGCCTCAAGTAACACTTCAACTTTTCTTTAGATTTAGTCCAGAAGCACAAACCATTCTTCAAAGGTCACTACGTCTGCCATCCAGTGCAGGAATCTCAATGGTCCTGCTAAATGTTTCTTTTGATGGGGAATGTGGGCCTTTTTATGCATGAAATATTTAATAATCTTGATGGACGCTGCCAGTAGCTCTCCAGTATTTGTAAGGGAAGTCTATATTAGATATTAATAGAGGTAAAATTATAAGTGGTTAGAATTTTGAATGATTTGTATTTTCTTATTTTGACTTGTCTGCATGTTCATGTTGATAAGAATCTATGACTGTTTTGAAACAGCCATTTCTATTTCCACAGGACTAATTCTTCATACAAAGGAAAATTCATTTCTTTTCCTTCTATATCATGGCTGTTTGCTTTCATACCATCATGACTTCCCTGTATGTTCTGTATTTCAAGCCAAACACCTCCAGTTTCAGTCCTAAGTTCTTATTTTAGGAGTGTATTATTTTAATTACATTCTGATACCCCATAGCTTACAGGCCCCTGTTAAAGTCCAGTCTCCAAAGAAAAGAATAAAAAAAATATTTTCACTTAGAAAATAAAGTAAAATATGGACAGACGAATGCTAATACTCAAATTGCAACTGATTATCAGCTACTCCAATGACTTTTGAAACAAGGAGACACATTTGCCAGATATAGACTGCCAAGACCTTGTGTGGGTGCCCTTAGTGGGAAGTGAAGTAGCTCCCTTCACTTACATAATAAAGAAAAAATAAGAGATTAATGAATTCTCACTACATAGTGCTAACATTCTTCCGAGGGTTTTCAAACATCACAGGGTAAATATGTAAGACCCATGCTTTCCATGAATGTCTTTTAATTAGGTGCATTATTCTGTGGGCTTAATTAATGCTGATCCATGTACAGCACTTGATAGTCCATATAAAATGTGACTAGCACCTACTAGCATTTCAGCAGGTTCATTTGGAAAACTCTGTCCTTGCTAGTTTTCTGTGTCAACTTGACACATGTAGAGTCTTCAGAGAGGAAGGAACCTCAGTTGAGGAAATGACTCCATGAGATCCAGATGTGAAATGTTTTCTCAGCCTATTGTGGGGGATGTGATCCCTCCGCTGGTAATCCTAGCTTCTATAAGAAAGCAGGCTAAGCAAGCCAGGAAAAGCATGCCAGCACCCCTCTATGGCCTCTGCATCAGCTCCTGCCTCCAGCATCCTGTCCTGTTTGAGCTCCTGTCCTGACTTGCTTAAGGGATGAACAGTGATGTGGAAGTGGAAGCCAAATAAACCCTTTCTCTTCAAATGCTTTTTGGTCATGGTGTTTCCTTGCAGCAATAGAAACTCTAAGACATTTGGGTAGAGAATGATAGAACTCATATGAACACTTGCTTCCTGAGAATACATGTTCTAGATGTGTCCTCCAACTACAAAATGGAATCTTGGAATTATCAGGCATTAGGCAGCAGATCAAACTTTTGTTACTTTTGAGAGACTCACATATAGATGACTAAAACCATCCTAAAGTTAGGTGTCATCCTAGGGAAGACACCTAAATGAAAGCAGAGCTGAAACTCACGGTCGTCAAGCCAATCATGTATTTTCGTTTGATGTCAGAAGGTTAAAAAGCTGTGACTCAAGAGAGAAGATTGTTCATGCTAGTTTTGTTTTTCTTCTATCTTCTTGCCCATCTCCTTTGTGTAGCTGTGCCCTTGAATGTGAATTAGGAGATTCTGAAAAATTAAAATATGTCACCCAGGACATCTTGCTGGTTGCAACTCATTTCAGCTGACTGCAACTCTTCCTCAAGTCTTCTTCAGTTCCTTCACTGTTAGGAAGACCACTTATTTCAAACTCAAAAACACTGGATCTTAGTCATTCACACAGAAAGTTGTTTATGTCCCAGAGTAGTGGAGACTTTCCCTACCTCTTTCTCCTCAGTGGCTTGGATCAAAGTGTTCAATATTCCTTGAGCTCATTTCCCTCACCCGAAAGATTTCTTTCAGTTATAAAGAAAAGAAACGTGGGAGGAGTAACATGACAGTGATTTAAATAGCCGAATACAGATAGATCATAGCAGAGCTATATATGCAGGTATGTTAGCTTAAAAAAAATCATGTCACAAATCACTTGGTAATGGGTGGATTATTCAATAATTAGCTGGCATTGGATAAAGGATAAATTTATATTGTCATCATATTTCCAACTAAACTAGATCAAGATAAATTAGGGTGCATGCTAAAAAAAGTGACATCATTTTTTAAAAACTAAGACAAGGCTGATGATCTGTAACTGATCTCTTTAAATGGCTGGGTTTTATAATATTAACAACAATGATATAAATGGCAGAAGGAATACTACCATATGTGACCACATGAATATAAAAGTAAATAAAATTTTAAAAGAAAACGTCAGGAACTATATGTGTAATTAAAATGATGAAAACCTTATCTTCTCAATACGTAAGATCTCAGAAACTTGCACAGAAAAGGCTCTTCTTTGCAGTATTGTCTGTGACAAAAAATAATATAACACTCTGAGAGCCACAAGCAGGCGAATGCTTAAATAACTCAAGGTACTTCCACATTGTGAAATGAAATGACATTTTCCTAAAGAATTTGGTATTTTTATGAGTGATGAATTGGAAAGATGCCCATGATATACAGTAAAGGGTGGAAAGGAAATTCTAGAACATTTTGTATCTTACTATTTCAATCTTTTTTAAAAAGAAAAATTAGTATATGTGTGCTGTGTATTACACAGGTATCATACATGAATATGTATTATCATATATAATGGTAGGTAATAATGGCAAATCAATGGGTAAGCAGAAAATTGTCTAGAAGCCACACCCACTGCTTAATTATAGCTTCTACAGTGAAGGTGTTTCATTAAGAAATGAGGGAGGAATTTACTTCTTACCCTAGGTGCTTTTTATTAGCAAATTTTTAAAGATTATACAGTAGTTTTTGCACAAATAAGTGAATTGGGTTGAATAGACAAACATTAAATTATGCTCTATCAATAGAAAAGATAGCAAGAAGTAGCCACAGAAGAGAAAATACACATGGCCATTCATTTCCGTTTGTTGATTTCTTTCCCTTTGTTTACGGTAAAGGATCTAAAGTTTAAAGAATGGAAAATAGCAGGCCATTTTTCCTCTGCATTGATTGCCCTTTGAACAATACGCCAGGGAGTGAAGATGATAACGAGGTCACCCACCATTACCTTGAGCATCACGGCATGGACTGTACCACCTGAGAACTGTGAAGGACACTTGTTTGTCAAGTGTCTCCCCCAGACGTCCAGTATCAGATTTCTGGGAGTAGATCTCAGGGTTCCATGTCTCATATACTTTTCCAAGTTGCTCTCATGAACGCTGAGGTGAGAGGCACTGGCACCCTCCCGCGGAGGGCAGTGTTGTGCCCACCAGCAGCAGCACTGTGATCTTCAGCCGGACGATGTGATAGGAAGCTACTCCGTGTGTGCAGGGCGTCCACGGTGCCTCCTGCCTCTACCCGCTGAAGGCTGCAGGCGAAGGGCAGTTCCCCACCTCACCCAGTCATGATGCTTCCTACAGAGAGTGTCAAGTGCTTCCAGGGTCAGGCGGGTGGGGGAGGGGTAGATTCACCTGCTCACTACCTAAGAAAACACTTCAAAATTTGAAGAAAGGGGGACAAGGTATGATTTTGTTGTTGCTGTTCTTGTTCTTGTCTACTAATTTTACATGTACTAGATCCTTAGTGTACACCCACTTTTTTTATAGTGTGATGACAAAACAATGTACATTACACATCTAAGGCATAGCAATTGTTCATTAGGCATGAGAAATGCTGAATTCAGAACTGCAGAAAGAATTTTTCTTTTTCAAATACAAACAGCAATTATGCTACATACTCATTTCTTTTTTCTGAGTACTGGCAATGCTATTGTTTTTCAAAACCTAAAAACAGACTCCCCATCCCCTTAGAGTGAAATTCTAAACCTTTCCTAAGAACCCCCAAGTCCCTCTGGACTACCTCCTACCTCCACACCCTGGCTCCCCACTGCAGCCACACTGGACCTTTCTCTACTCCTAGAACTGCCAGTACTTTTCCTTAATCTTCCCTCCCTGATGTACGCACTCAAGCAGGACAGGAATAATACCTCCCTTCCAAGGGGACAGGGGTCTTTTTTTGGAGCACTCTGTCTACTAACATGTAGCCTGTTTCACCACCCTCTGCTACTTGAAATATCTGAGTATTGTTTGAAAACAGCAGTGACCAGATCCTGCTTATACAATGGCAGCTCGAATCTCCAAAAATAGATGCTCAGGTCATGGGGATTTTTAAAGTGCACAGGGTCAGTACAAGAACCGTCCCTTCTTCCCTTAGTTTTCTTATAAAGCATCTCATGACTGAAGCCACGTTATCTATTGAGTAGTGCCTGCTTGGCTGTCTCTTCCCCCTGCTCAGGATTCCAGTCCCCCGAAGGTTTCCTTAGAGGATTAGTTCTGGCACACCCTGCAGATACCAGACTCTGTGGTGGTTGAGGTCTTACAAAATAGTTAAGTATTTGCACATAACCTCTGCACATCTTCCCATGTACTTCCAATGATTTTCGTATTACTTGTGATACCAAGTATAATTTGTGTGCCATGGAAATAGTTGTTATAGCACATGGTTTATGGTAGATAGAAAGGAAAAAACTCTATCTGCTTTCAACGCAAATGTATTTTTTTTTCTCAAATGTTTTCCATCTGAGAATGGTTAGATCCCCGCCTAGAAAAATCTGCGGCTAGGGAGGACTGCCTGTGCGAGCTGTGGGGTAAGGATTTTGTCTGTCTTACCCACTGCATGTCAACATTCAGAATAGCCCTCTGGACGTAGCACGCTGCTAAGGAACACACTTTTTAAAACTGAGGTCATCGACTAGTGAGCTAGCTCAGTGGGTGAAAGTATTTCCTGCACATCAAATGTAAGGGCCCGAGTTCAAATCCCCAGTACCCATGTGAAGCCAGGTGTAAGAGTGTGCAGGTGTGGAATCCCAATGCCCCTATAGCGAGATGGGGAGCAGAAACAGGATGCCGAGATACTCACAGGCCAGCCAGCCTCAAAAGATGAGGACCAGCTTCCACAGGCACACTGTAGCACACTAGCAACCGCACTTGCTCACAGCCTTGCACACATGCCACGCACCTACGCATGCACATAAAGCGATAGGCATAAAATGTTCACATTTTATCTAATCAGGCGCCTTCCTTTAGAGTTAAAGAAAAGGTGAAGGCTTGTTTTTAAATATGCTTTGAAGCCACTGGCACAGCTGAAGCACTGGGGTTAGTTCAGAGAAGGCATTCGACAAAAATATTCCCTCCTGGTATTTAGAATGGCAGGGCTGTGGCTCTGACAGCCCATTTTATTTATCACTGTTGGTGTCTTACAAAATACATAAGTAGAAATAAGTCATTAATTGAAGCCCGTGGCTATTCATTCTTTAATTTGCTTTCCTGACATCCTATTAGAACAATCTGAATATTATTTTAAAAGTGCTTTAGACTATCTCTATAATTTCTGATCAATAAAAATATGAGACAAGTGACTAATTGAAAGTGTTTCAACCTTCTGTATTGAAATTAATGCAAAGTAGCTCAATAAATGAAAAAAAAAGGAGGCTGTGTTACCTATCAATAAGCAATTGCCATATTGGGATTTTTCCTATAATGCACTTTGAAAAAAAATTATATATGCATGGCTTTAAAGATTATTTAAAAGCAAAAATGTCAGAATATAGCAATAGTTCCCATTTGAGATGCTAGTCATGAGCTGATTTTTGGAAACTAATAATGATATAGTATCTAGATATAAAATTGAAGACTACAATCAGTTTAAGCCAATTGATTTCCAGATTGACAGATGACCATGGTTGAATCAGATGTGAATGATCACTGTGAAACACACTGATGCTAAAGGCCAAACGCTCTGCAAGCGTGCTCCTGCTCTGGTTAGATGTGAGCATTCTTCTGACAGACTCTGTGACTTTAAGAGAGAAGGTGGGAGTTCTGCAGATTCCCCAGTCTTATAAAAGGCCAGAGGAGACAGCAGAATAGCTTGTGCAAACTGAGGGAAGGCAAGCATATGGTTAGCATGCATCCCCTCAAAATAGTCACAACACATAAGAAACATAAGTTGAGCATATTGAAGATTGATTCTATTTCTAACAGCCCTTCTTCACTAAGTGGTCAGAACTGCAGCTAACGTTCACACACCGTCACTGAGACAAATTTTGCAAGCCAGGTGTGTGACTTGATGGCAGGAATGCATTTGTCACCCCGCTCCTCCCCCCATCTGGTAACGCCCTCTGGAAGTTCCTTAGACAGGGAGAGGAGCATTGCAATACCACCACCCCCCCTCCAGAACTGAAAATTGGTCCCGTGGGAAGTTGTGTGGCTTTCTGTGTCCTTCACGCATCACCATGGTAACAGGAAAACACAAACTTAAAAGGAAGGTTGAGGGCTGGTGAGATGTCTCAGCTGGGAAAGGCACTTGCCACCAAGCCTGAGGATCTGGGTTTGATCCCCAAGACTGCTATGATTCAAGTCGAGAACCATCTTCTGCAAGTTGTTTTCTCACTCAGACACACACACACACACACACACAAACACACACACATGCATGCACGCATGTACACAATAAACTATCTGCTTGAATCTGCGCTACTATTAAACATATTGCTTTTCCTAATTCCATATTAACTTTCTGCCTTCTACCAAATCCCTCTTTCAGCTTGAGTCATTTGGCTGTGATTGTATGCAAGCAAGAAATTTCTTTCAGTTCGCTCAAATTCTGCTCATTTTTTTTTTAATCTACCAAGCACAAGGCTTTTCTGAGTTTTGTTTGGTTGGATGGTTTTGCTTTCTTGTTCTGAACGGAGGTCCAACATCTGCAGCATTGTGGTGCAGATTGCTTCTTTCATAATCTGACATCCATGGGTCACTGCTCGTTTTGCACCCAACAAGGGGTGGCAGTCATATAGCGCTAGGTTATCACTCCCCTGCTCTTCTAAAGCAGTAATTCTGACCCGTTTCACGAGTTTATAAACTTTTACTTAGTACTAAGTAAAAGAGTAGCTCAGTGCCACTGAGGCACTAAATCCATGCCTGCCCTCTAAGTTAGAGAGGCCTCAAGCTGAGCAGGAGCAGGGCCATTTTCTCTGCTAACTTTCTAGAGTCTGCCTAACAGTTTGATGCATTAAAGTTGACAAGAAATAAAACAAACCACAGTCTTCTTCAAAACTTACCTCAGATGCCATTTTTTATGATGCCAAGGAAAGACATGCTGTTTCCCAGAGCTCACTTTAGTGAGAGCGTTCCGGAAGGCATTGTCAGCCAGAGCCTCCCCTCTGACAACTGCTAGAAGAGTTGCCTGCTACATGGTTGCTTTCCATAGATGCTAGGCTACGCATAGTACAGGCAGAGTTTTTTATATTTGTGAGACTGCACTCTTGCTTAACTCACTAGTTAACCTCTGGCTGTAATTCCCATCGAGTCACACAGGAGGCTAGGAGATGTATTATGATGTGACGTGTAGCTAATTTGCACAATCCTCTATATTTTGGAAACTGTGATTGACTATGTGCTCCTCGACCAACCACTTAACCACTCAGGAGTCTAGCAAGGTAGGAATGACTAGGTTTATGTTTGAGTAGCAAAGTTTACCCCTGCTAGGCACCCCTAATCTCAAAGCCTGCTTTGACAGAAGTGTCTGCCCCTGCAGTCCACAAAAGGGGGTTGTGATCTAATTTAACATTTAGTGTGAGACTGTATGTCTGTCAATATGAGTCACTTAATTAAACAGTCACAATTGTCTACCTCAGATTGGTCTTCACCAGCAGCATCATTCCTAACCTGAAGATTAGTTTTTCAACCTATCAACCACTACCTCATTGGTATTCAGACAATAAACTGTTGAAAACACACACACACACACACACACACACACACACACACACTGTGCATTTTATAATGGTAAATAAGCAATTAGCACACATTCCATATAATACACACCCATATTGTCTCATTTCTGGGCTACATCTTGTTTTTCTAGAAGGCATAGCAAGTGACTTGGTTTTATCAATTTAAGAAACATGTTATCCAGGCAGCTATCAAAATGTAATCTGCGCTAATCCAGACGTGGTGAAAATATAAAGCTATAAAGATATTCTGAACTGTTTGCATTGAACAAGATCATTTTAAAGCGCTCATCCATTAGCATTATCGAAACCAGGTGGAAAATTTGTAGAGGATGAACCTGAAGAATATGGGTTTGGGATGAGATGAATACTTTTTTATTTACGTATACATGAATGCAAAAGCTGGGCACTGACCACACATAGGCAGACCCTGGTTGGCACTACCTTCCTGAAAGCTTTCACTTAAGTGAGCTCTGGGAAACACCGTTTCTTTCCTAGGCTTCATAAAAATGGCGCCTGAGGTCAGTTTGGAAGATGGTATAGCAGGAACCCACCTATTAGAAAGAATCCATTGGGGAGTCCCTACAGCCCCCAGCTGAGATGGAGGAGGGTCCTTCAGGGTGGCCTGCATCTCTGTCTTCCATTCTACATCAACTCAGTCAGCACCATCCTCTAGACTTGGCCTTGTTCTGGCATCTGATGCAGGGCCTTTGCCAGCAATAGATAAATAAATAAATAAATAAATAAATAAATAAATAAATAAATAGTGACTGCAATGACCTGTAACTTTTGGAGAACAGGAAAGGTTCTAGCCTCCATCCAGCCTCTGTTCTTCACAGGGCTACATCTCACTAGCTGTGCTTTGTGGGTAAGAGCTTAGCTGTCCACCCCTGGATGAATTACCCCATCATTTTCTGGCAGCCATGATTATCCACTGCACTTACCAAATCCTGGATATGCCTGAACTCTGGCCTTCCCCTTTAAAGGTGTCCCTCCATTTGAGCGCCCAATTATCCTAGCTTGCCTGCTCATTCTTTCGTCCAACAGAAATTAGAACAGTGTAAACTGGAAAATATATCTTCATCCCTCGGTTCATGTCTACATCATGCCACTCCTCTTTCAGACTCTCCGGATTCCAACCCCGAATGATCTGGCCTTTGCCAGGCCATTTACCATCATAGAGTCAATGCTGTCTAGAATTTCTGTCTGCCTTCTCCATAGCCTATGACCAAAGAGCACTGGTCTCTGCTGGGTCCGTCTTAGCCGCGGAGATGTTTGCTGTCAGTGGGTAAAGTTACAGAAACTTTTGCCTGCTGAGTACTCAGTTACTTGTTATGTTTTGTTTTTTCCATTTTTATCTTTGGCAACTTCTCTTGTGTTGGAGTCGCTAGAGTTGGTATCACAAAGGCATTCATTTAAAAGCAAAAGATGAAAACCTTTTTTACCCTAAAATAAGTCTTCCTAATGACTTGAATAGCGCACTTGCCAAGATGGGGTTCATAAAATCTTAAACTGGGGTAAACTGCCATGCTTCCAGGAACTGCAGGCCCGTCTGACTACCCAGATGTGGGGAGAGGAGGCTCATTTCACTTCATGACCTTTTGAAAAGTGAAGCATCAAAGTGACACGGCCCTTTTTTTTTTTTAATTTCAAAGGAAATGTTAAATTTGAAATCTGTGGTAACTTGCTGCAACTCTAAAAATATGAGACTCCCTTCCAGAAAGGTAGCCATGCCAACAATACTCACAGGTACAAATGTTCGCCACTTAAAGCAGGAGGAAAAGAAAAAAACGTGAGGCAGGATGTCTTGGATTTTTCACTCAAAATTGCAGTCACTTCGCACACAAGAAATGGACTACAACCAAACTGACAATCACCATTGTACAGTTAGGGATGAAAATTCAGAGCCTCTTACAGCCGAGTCAGTAATCTCCTAAGGGGCACCCGAGTGAGAGGTTGGCCCCATTAGAAAGCATAAGGGTGTTACCACCCTTGAGGTGATGTGTCCTGAAGAGCGGGGACCACACAGCCTGCGTACCAGCCTACATTCTGCATGGCCTCAATCCCTCCTCATGCACTTCTGGGCCTCAGCCATCTCATCTGCTCGGCAGAGCTAACAACAGAATCTGCTTTGTTGGGGTTGTTCTGAGGATTAAATGACACTTTAAAATAATGGTGGATTATTGTTGCTTGGGACGATGTAAGTCAAGTAGTTTGTTGGCAAAACTCCATTACCTTAACCTGGACTGTACTTAGATACAAGCCAGAACATGGGACTTGAAAGGTTCCACTTGCAGAATAATAAAAGTAAGTAGAGGCTTCCGCCTCCTCTGACACTGAACTGTGTAGACCAGCACAGGCCAAACAAGACATCCATCAAGGCCTAAACAGCTCAACAAAGTCCCGCACTTAGCACTGAGGACAACACACTCAGTGTTTGGCTCGCACTTCCCTTGGGTCCGGTTGTCTGGAAGTCTGTCACAGCATCTCTTAGCACCTGCCTTCCACGTGCTGCCCTAGTTTCTCACCATCTTTGAAACCTCATGCCCCAGAATTTTGATAGGAAACTAGGACGTATCAACCATGAGACCACACACTGTCTGTTTAAGTGTCGCTCTGGCAGGAAAGCTTGGTGTTCCTTGAAGAGTTGCTTTGTGCCACGTAAGGCATTCCTTTAAGACAGCGTCTTTGTGTACCAAAGATATCCCAGCTTGCCATTTAATCCTCATGGGAGCAAGTACATCTCTGATCTCAAAAGGATTCTTCATAGAATTTTTACCAGAGTCTGCATTCTATTAAGACATGAGAAAAGTCACCCATCCAGCTGCACAGGGAAACAGAATTTTGACATGTACCTAACTGTCTCAGAGCCTGCCTCCCTACAGTGCGTATTCCAGTTGGTGTCTTCCAAGTACACTTCCCTTACTCTAATCCCCAAAGTCTCACTTGTTCCCAGTCCTTATGTCTGTCTTCCATTATTGACTTTACATTTATTTTCTGTTATTTTTTGGATTCTGATATAGCCCATGAATGTGTCACCTCTATTCTCTGTTGATTATAAGTACCTCCTAGGTTGCTTATAATTGTAATTCCACAGGAATTTTGCTGTTTAGCATAGTTATTCATACTTCCCAAGCATCCACAGTATCCATTTATCATGAGGGTTTAAACTTGCGTGAGGTGGTGTTCACTGCAGCTTCTTCTCTCATTCAGAACTTCATGAAGGGCTCATGATCAAATGGTGTGGTGCGGTTCTTTGTTTTCCTTTCTTCCTGGAACTAGAGCTAGCCACAAATCCACATGAAACTCCAATGGCATCTTTTCTTTATTTTTTTTCTTCTCCCCAGGATAGTGGCCAAAGCCTCCCAGAATCTCATGTCTACACAAAGCTTAGGGATTGTATTTGGACCCACCCTCCTGCGAGCTGAAAATGAGTCGGGGAACATGGCTGTACACATGGTCTACCAAAACCAGATAGCAGAGTTCCTGCTGAGCGAGTACGATAAGATCTTCGGCTCAGAAGACTGACAGACAAGACAAGCTACTGAGGCTGTTCACATCTGTCTTGATGCCTAATATTTTTACATTTCTGTAAACATATTTCTGAAATATTTTTTCCTTCCAAGCGACAGATGCTTCATTTTGTGAAAACTTCGTGATGATTTTGTATTTAAGTTCCAAACATTCGAATAAAATAAATGACAATATTTTCCTATATGTGTTCTACATTAACCCCTTGAGAGTTGTTCCTTTTAGCATTCTAGAAATACTTCCTGAATGCCTCACGCTCTTAAATAACGTGTACAAGACAGCACGAAGGCATAGCTCTACTATTGCTCCCTAAACATGGACTTAGGTTTGACAGCTTTTTTAAAAGCAGCAGATATGTGTGTGCACAGATATGTGAGTATGTAGAGAAATTGTGGGTAAGTCTGAGCGTGTGTGCACACGTGTGTCTTCTCAAGATCCACATGCATCAACATATCAGTTAGACCCCACATGCCTACACATCCACAGAGAGAACACAACAGTATGATCTACGTTCTCAATCAAAACAGAGGCTTTTCGTCTTTCAAGAGTAGAGTCCAATGATCCTCGGTGACAGGTGAGTTTCGAAATTACAACACATTGAGGGTCAACTTTTCTAAAGAACAAGGACAGTTCAAGACTTTTGTTGTTGGATCATTCCTTTTTAGTTTGATACTATTTTGGTTCCACATACCATTTTATGAATTAAAAGGACTGATCTTTATTTTACACAGAATGCTGTTCCATTTTGATTCTTCATCAAACTGTGTATCTGCCCTTTCCCAAAAATGCTATTTTATGTGAAATTTTTATTATGTTTTGAAGGAAGTTTTATTGGTGAGTTACACTAACTCCATTTAGAAAGAACTATTTTTAAATGCTTGTGTTAGTATGCCCTAAGGATTCCTTCACCACACTCATATTGCTTCATCCATTCTTACTTTCAATTGTGATGGATAAACAAAGGGTCAACTATCTAAAATATATAGAATACTGCTGAATTTTAAAAAGAATGTTCTAGCTGAAATGTTCATATCTCATGCCCAGTTTATGAAAGAAATCTGCTGATAAAACATGGACTTAGGTTTGACAGCTTTTTTAAATAAACTCACATAGAATGAATGTGTGAAAATTAAGTCTAGTTATGGATTTGTTTATAAAATAAAAAAATAGAGCATGTAAATAACGTGCTATAAAGCACAGATCTGAGAGCAGTAATGATCTTGAGGCATAGGCTATAGCATGGATAGGGCATTCAGATAGAATAAAGTCCACTTAAGAGACAGCCAGATGTTCATGAAGTACCAGCAGCCACGGTGCTGCCTGAGGATGCTCGCTGGAGGAAGGACCCAGTGTGCTTGTCTCTCTTGAATATCTTTATCTTAGTAAAGGTGCCCACACATGGGCTCCTAGCCAAGAACAGTGAAGCAGCCACAGTGAATTGTTCAGTGTGTTTTCATCAAGTGGGATGAATACACATAACAACAAATCCGAGAGAAGTCAAAAGAAACAGTCTCATGATCTAAAGTCATCAGTACCAATGAAGCAGCAGAATGGCTAAGCCGAAAGAGATTCTTACATGTAAAACTGTACTTTTGCCTTTCAGTATAGCACAAAGAAACATGAAACATGGATTTCTGGCATTTATTTCTGGCCTTCCTCAATGCCATAACAATTTCAATGAAGTCTTTTCCAAGACTTTAATTATATCTGTCTTTGAAAAGAGAACAGCAGGGTTAGAAGTTCCAATATTAAAACATAGTGTCTTCACCAATCCATCTTTAAAGATATTCAGGAGGCTTCAGCCAAGAGAGAAATCATACTGAAAGCCAAAGAGAAGTGGCACTACCTGCTTTGAGCAAAGATTCGCATCCCCTTGTCTCCCTTGCTTTCCAGACTCATAATCTTCAAAAGCACCAGCTTCTTGATTTTCAATCAGATGGGATTTAGCCTGATTCAGACCCCAGCTGTGTCCTGTTCCTGCCTACCAAGGGCATTGCATCAGAGAACACATTTCCTCTCTAGAGGAAGACCTTTCCAAGGTACTGAGCCAAAATGCCCATCACAGGATCTCACTTGCTTATTCTAAAAGCATAGAAAGGTCATAACATTTCAGATAGGCATGATGTCTAGAAATACTGTCCCAAGTGTTAAAGCCAAAATTCCGCACTCGGTTGAAGCAGTAACAGAGTTTATGAAACTGGGCAGTATTCGCCATTAAAACAACAACAACAAAACAAATAGAGATAAATTAGAGATAAAACAACAAAAACTAGAGACAGACAGAGAGATAGATAGATTACAGATTGATTGATTGATTGACTGATTGATAGCTCGAGCTTCTCATTCATCTGGCTTGAGCCAGGCCCAGTTCTAGGCACTAATGATATGATTGTCATATAAAGCACATATTATGTATTACTACCCTCTGTAGGGAAGGAAGACAATTGTCTAAGAATTAGTTACTCTTCGGTACAAGACAGCAAGTGTTGGGCAATGGGGTGACCATGTTCACCTCATGTTCCATAAAAATGTTCAAATAGACTGGAAGTTCCAGTTACAGAAATATTAACAAAGAGCAGTAGTTGGTGACTAAAAAACAAGTGTTGCTTGGAGAAGTCAGATTAGGCTACACTGTCAGAACTTGAGACGTTCTACCCAATCCTGACTAATAACTAAGACTTACTAGACAAAGAAAAACTGCAGACGGAACACTAAGCAGGAATGGCATGTGCCAGAATTGGCGAAGACCTGATGCCCCCAGAGAATATAGAGAAAGTGAGTAATAAGAGATGAAGTATATACTCCTGGTGATTTGAGAACTACAGAACGACTGAAGGTAGTTGAGGTTCAATGTGGGCCAAAATATTCAGATCTTTCCGCACAGACGAAGGAATTCACTGTGGGTTGTAAAATAAGAGAGCCACAGAACTACCTGGACAAAGAATCTCTCAGTGGCCTCGTGGTCAAGAGATACAAACACCTTTGAGAAGACTCCTGCTCTCTTACAGCAGATACACAGCTCTACACTTCCGCGGGTCATGTGTCCATAATCTCTTAACATTTCCTAACGATGCAATAATAATCTTGTATTCTCAGTCATTTCTATATGATGATAAGACATTACCATCTACCAAATAGAAACACAAGTCCAAAACTGTCTCTCTGGAAAAATCAAGCCAGTTAGACTTCTTTGGGGCTTTATCAACCCAGCTCAGGAGAGATTGCCTCTCTCTTCATAGAAAAGATAGCTGTTCCATCTTCCATGTTCTGAGTCTGGCTTTACTTAGCATGTGCCATATGACAGGATCATCATGCCACAGCTTATAATTGAAAGCCTTATGATGGTTCACCCTATCCAATTAGAAAACAAAGGATCCAATTAAGAAAAATTAGAAAAGCTGTTAGAAGGAAGCAATCACTTGCCAATAGTGCTGTCCTTACAGCTTAACACAGCTAGAGATTGACCTGCACTTCTCTCTTCCACATTTATTTTTGTGAATTATAAGTTAATCACCCTGTCAATTCCTAATTAAAAGGCCCTGCAAATTTTTTCATCCAAAAGGACCGTCACTAAAAGTTCTGGGTCAAATTGCTCTGTTGTCAAAAATGAGAAAAAATTCCAAAACGATATCAACTCTCTCCTAGAGCATTCAAATCTTAATTTAAAAAAGAAAGACGCTCTTCAAATTTTATTCCTCCAACAAGAATGCTTCTGGTCAGCTCTGAAAACATATACACAAGTAACATTATACAAACTAAGCAAGCTGTATTCATGCATTTAGGTCTATCTGTTATATACATACATGCGTGTAACAAAATTAATGAAAAAGGACACCTTGTATTTGAAAGAGAACAAGGAGTGGAGAGTTTAGAGGTGAGTCAAGGAAGAGGGAAATGATGTAATTATAATTTTAAAAAATAAAAGAAATAATTTTAAAATGCTTCATCTTTAGAATGTAGATAGGTTCCTCTCTTCTCTGTCTCTGTCTCTCTCTTTCTGTCCCTGTCTCTCTCTCTGTCTTGCTGTCTCTCTGTCTGTCTGTCTGTCTGTCTCTCTCTCTCTCTCTCTCTCTCTCTCTCTCTCTCTCTCTCTCTCGTGTGTGTGTGTGTGTGTGTTTCTTTAAGCCAAGGGCTGCAAACTCAGATGCTGAGTGGGGCCAGGCATGTAGCATAAATGAGTAAAGAGAAGCAGACAGCCGGCACTATGGAGTGGGAACAGCTGGGGAAAACTCAAGCTCCCTGCCTGGCCAAAAGGCAGGCTTCCACTCAGCTGGAGCTGGTGTTGCTTATGTGGGAATGTGAGCAGTGCTGCCAGACCTTCAGATCTTTCATGGAAAGCCAGAATTGAGAATCTTCTATGAAATCTGATTTTTAAGACACTAAATAAGCTACCAAATAAAACACATCTGAGCAGACTCGGCCTAAAGACCAAGTCTTTTTTGTGGCCTCAGTGTTAAGCCTTCCAAGTTGCAAAGCTTGTTCCACAGAAAATGGCACTCTTTAGAGTAAATTTTGGAGATAAGGGAATGAGCCAAAGCAATATGGAAGAACACACAAGCAGCAAAATATGCCGAACTTACTGTTCAAATTCTGAACAGATTAGTTAGTCCATCTGGAACTCTCTTGTGTTCTGAACTATTAAATGCAATATACATCTTTTAATCTTAAGTCTAATTGAATAATATGGGGAGAGTGAAAGCAGGTAATGCACATGTCATAAATTGTCACTTACGGATGTAGATGATGGATCCATAACTTAATAAGAAATAGCTTTATAATCTGAAGATGATGGGAAGATGGTTGGGACCAAATTTTTAAAAACCTTGAATGGCATATCACAACTCTGGTGAAAATTTTACACCCCAGATCTTTCATCAGGAAAGCAACTTTATCAGAGTTGTGATGTTACGAAGCAGAACTTGCTGAAGGGAGAAACTGCGGGCACCACTGTCAGGCAGAAGATTGTTGGCATAGCGCTATTAATGCAGTCTGAACGCAGAGTGGCAGTAGGCAGAGAATTTGCTCTGGCTTTACTCACATGATATGGGTAAAGAGGTGTGGGAGCTTTAACCATATATCTCTTTGCTACCATTGCTAAGTGAAAAAGCACCATTTCCAACTGGAGCAAATTTCAACAAGGAGGTCCATTTCTGGATTACTTGCTGAGCTGAGCCATTGTTATTTCTAATGTTCTGGCAAAAATTAGTCAGTTAATAGTCAATACTTTAATATATTTGGACCAGGTCATGCCCAAATAATAGGAGACACTGCATACTACCAGAATTAGCCCCCCAGAAGGCCATGTGGTCCTTTCCATCCCCTCACACCTGCTTTCTCACTCTTCTCTTTTGGGCCGCCATTGCTTCTCCTGCTCCATGCACGACCACTGAGAAAAACAGTCCTGGAAAGATTGACTTGGCTAGAAAACGTGTATGAAACACAAGCTCTGTATCAATGATGGTCTTCACATATATGCTGCTTTATTTACTCCTCACGATGGTCTTAATGAAAATACACTCATCCCTGGTTTACTCTTAAAGAAACACCAGTGGGAAAATAATGGTGTTACCCAGTTATTGTAATTAGTGACTCACCAGGGCATTATTCAGACCCAAGCAATATGGTTCAGAGGGTCCTGCACCCCTTGGGACTGTTACTCTGTCCGTTTAGGATGGTTAACTCTGTCAGTTTGAGCGGATTTAGACTTGTGAAGAAGGTGTCTCTGAAGACATCTCCACGGATATTTTACTAAAGAGGAGAGATCCAGCCTGAGCGTGGATGGCACTGTGTCGTGGGCTGGGATCTTGGACTGAGTAAAAGCAGGGAGGAGAGCAGCTGGCCTGAGCACCGAGTATTCTTTTGTTTCTGTTGCCTGACGCGCCCAGATGTGAAGAATGCCTCCACGCTTTTCACACCTCACGGGACGTCCCTATGTAACTGTGAGCTGCCGTAAACCCTTCCTCCCATAAGCTGCTTGTGCCAGGCATTTTGTCACAAAAATGTGAAAAGTAACTGATACACCAGTAGACCAGTGGGGTGGTTATTCAGGGACCGTAATTGAAAAAAAAAAAATACGGTGAAGCACATAAACGCCCCTAAATATTTATATTAAATATGGGACGGGTGCTATTTGCCCCTTGTGAACACACTTGAAAGCTTTACTTCCATACTAATCTTCATAAAAGAACAGAAAGAACATTTTGTGAGTTTCCGAAAGAAATTTATAGTGTTTCTGTTGCTGTACATATATGACTAAACCTCCTTAAAGATTTGGCTTTTAGGATTTTGGTAGTCAGGTAATCGTTCATTCACCTACATGCCTTACATAAACAGTCTGACTTCACTTCATTGTGGAAAAGACCTGCAAGAAAAGCTCTTTTCCCAAGACTTTACAAAGGACGTGTGGGTGGCCCTGACCCTATGTGGTGTTTTATTAACCGCGGTGGATCCTATTCGTCAGTGGCCAGTTACCATCTATCATATCATACTACCCAACATTGTATTGAAATTAGATCTAGCTCTGCAGGGGTCCTGTGCACAAGAAAAAAAAAATAGGTCTCCAGCCATCTTTCTCTTGAATGTAATTGAAAAAGAGGCAGGCATCAGGACGTGCTGTGCCTCATGCTGCCGAACAGTGATCCTGAATCACTGGAGTGATGAAAATACAGTGAGCATGTTGAATGGGAAGATGACAATTTGCTGCAGCGGTGTTGTCAAAACGAAAATGTCTTCTATCTTCATGAGAGGCTTAACAGAAGGGAACACACACACACATCACACACTCACACAGACACACACACAGCTTATAAATAGGCATCTTTTCTTTCTTTCTTTTTTTTTTTTTTTTGTTGCTAGTTTATACTTAAGGCAAAAGACGCAGTGTCCACAAAATTCTTGAACTTGATTCCGTAGAAAACTTACTCAATTTGGAGAGTGTAAAGAAAGCAGCAAAGGAGACAGTCAACACCAGGCCTATAGTTTGTGCTAAGTTAGACAAATGAACCAAGACAAACACCGACAACATAAGCAGCAGAACATAATCCACCGTCGTGATTCCTCTCAAGACAAATGTAGGGTCTAATGTCTCTGGTACAGCCAAATCACTGGCATTTATGTTGGTTCCTATCCCTGAATTAAGAGGGACCATCAAAGAGAATCCCCTTCCTCTATGTCTCTAGGAGTCTAAGTCCCTAAAACACACTCCTTCCTGCAGCTCAGAGGAGGCGGGAGAACATAAGCCTCGCCAGCCTGATTCCTCAAGTCTGGCGGCTGATGCTCACATCCTGCTTCAGACCAGGGAGCATCCCGGTATCTATGACACGCAGTGACATCTTCCGCCACTTCTCTGAACTGTCACACGGGTGGCTTACGCATTACCTGCACACTACAGAGTGAGGGCTTTCTGATCAATCTATCAAAAAGCCACGGTCGGTGCAAAATATAAAGCATTAACCTGGACGCCCTCCAGAGTTAAGACTCTGGCACCATTTGGGCTGATGAGTTTCCTCGACATACATGCTCACATTTTAAGAACAGGAATGTAACCATTGCTCTAACCATTTTCACATCACCAGCAAATGTGTTCTGAGTCCATATTGTGCGGCATACTTGAAGATGTGTGGATTTTTCCACATCATTTGGTGACATTTTATGCAATTGAATTTCTGCTCTTTCTTTCTAGACCCTACCTCCCCACTCTCCCTTCAAATATTCCACCAGTAGAATTTCATAGTGCATCCTACCCTGGGCTCAAATTCCTTCCTGTCCTTCAGCATCTATTTGCTTGGCTGCTGTGAGATTTGCCAGGAAGTGTCCATCTGCTAAATTCAAGCACCCTGAAGAAAGGGAAAGGACAGAGGTGTTCAACTGAGAGGAGAGAGCATTACTGGCATTGAGTGGGCTGAAAGGAATATGACAGGAGTGAGCAACAGGAAGACACCAGAGGACAGGGACACGATCTCCAGATGTCCCATTCCTTCAGGCTGCCAGGTGAAGGCAGCTTTCAAGTTGGAGGAGGCACAGAACACTACTGAAACCAAAATTGGTTTGCACTCACTATTTTCCTAGCTATCAGTTCTAAGGTCACAGTCACTAAAACTGGAAACTTTAAAATGACTTCAAAAAGGCAAACGCTAACCAGATTTCACACTGGATTTCATTTTACTTGGCATTACAGAAAGAATGCAGGTATTAAATAGGCTGCTTCCTGTATACAATAAGGTTAATTAGTGGTGAGGGATGGAAAATCAGTGTAGACATAACTCTTTTCGACAGGTATCAAAAATAATCCCCTGATCCCTGCAGACTCCAGCTGCATTGAAAGAGGAGCAATATAAAAGATTCTTTAAGCACAGAATTTTCAAACATTCTCCAGGTGTCCTTGCACAGTTAAATAGGCCCCAAGTCCCCTGTGCTGAAGCCTGCTCCTGTGCCATTTCTTGCTTTTACTTAGAGGGCTCAACTACTCATACTGAATTTTTGTGGTGCGCAGAAAGGCTTTCTGTACAAAGTGGCTGAGATTGCACACAGAGACAGACAAGAGAACAAAAAGAGGACTGTGCCGAGGCCTGAATGGGACTTCCCTAAGCTCCTTATCAATAAGGTTAATAAGGGTCTATGCAATTTACTGATCACTATAATGCAACAGCCTCCTCACACTCCCAATCTCCACATTGGTGCTGCCTGGTAATGCTTTCCACAGCCAATCACATAAAAGAGTCTTTGCTGGCACTCCAGAGAGAACACCCCAGTTCAGGATCCTGGCCTCTATAAAATCTCTGGTCTGTTATTACACTCCTACCTGCCCTAGTTAAGCAGATTAACAGTTATTGCCTAGAATTTGATCATGAGGTTCTTTGTAATTGAAGCTGGAGTAGTCAGATATTACTAAAAAAAATGTATTTCTAAGAAACACGTTCCTTTTTTCTCCGGTTTAATTTTGTTATCCTCAATCATATGCATGATATGAAAAAAATCCAAACTTCTATCTCCTCTATAAAATACATGTCATATCAAAAAGGTGACAAGAGGGGGGAAAAGTAATTAGTGAGTTCACAGAGTTCAGTAGAAAAGTTAAAATGGAGTAACACATTACTTTTTATGTTAAGATTTCACAAGACAAATCTTGCCTGTGTTTTAATTGCATGTGACCCTGGCAGTCCTACTCTGAAATGAAGTGCCGTAAAATTAAAGATGACAGACGCTCAAAACAAGTCTTGTGATCTTGATTAAACTACAAAGACCACACTCTCTCTGCTGTAACTCAGATATCATGGGCTGTTTTATTTGGGGAATTGCTTCATTAATGCCTTCTTTGACTAGACATGTTTATTATTAAAAAAAAATACTGAATATGGCAAAATCTTGCATAGCTAAATAATTCAAAAAAAAGCAAATCATAAATGAGGAATGTTTAAATATGTCAAAGACCTAATTCATTTTATAAATGCTCATGATTAAATACGCATACTGGTTACACATCCATCTATAGATACACACATGTATAAATGACATGTAGATGAATGTGTACACACCCCTCTTTGATAGCCCGCTCTGACCTGGGACTCTGTACTACAGGCTGGGCAGCCTGTCTGCCATGTTTCTTACAGGCATGTCAAGTTTCGTAGGCCAACAGCACCTAGAAAACTTAGCATTACCTTATAGAAATGCCTCCTGGCAAATGCTTAGAACTGCTAACTTTCCAAGCATAGTCTGAGAAGAGAATAGATTAGATGCATGACTGTTAATAGCAGTCCATCTATCTAAATATATATATATATTATATATAATAGACTAGGCATTTTTTTAAACCCTGATTTTCCTCCTTGTTAAAAAAAAGAAAAGTAAAAGAAATCAAGGCACTGAGAGGGAATTCCTTGTTAAGCTGTGCGAGGGCCCCCTCCATGCATTCCCACAGGTTCTGGAAGGGGAAGACCAGAATGTCAGGGTCTCTAGGTCGGCCCTTTATCCTCAATATAAGCAAGACCAATTTTTATCTAAAAATTCCCCTGTGCTGTAGATCTAGGTGATTGCATTACTTTACCCTATTCCATGATTACTGTTTTCAATGATATATTTCATTTTAGGGAATAGAAAAAATACTATATTTGTTACAGATACTAGTATCCAATGGACTCACCAAACAATAAAAGCTACAAAGTTTCCAGAATTCATTGTTTTGATTCATATTCCTGATTTCAAACAAGGCTCTATATACATGTCTCACATTTTCAGGTGCAAAACACAGATGACAATTTCTATCCTATCCAATCAAAAGAATGTATACATTCACATATATATATTATATAAAATATATATATATATATATGTTATAAAAAATGAAAGCTGGTAACCACACAGAAAACTCCTTGGAAAGCAAAGAGCATAATGTTTTCTATAAATATTATCTTTATCACAATTATCCCATCAAGTTTTCCTACATACACAAAGGATCTTGTGTTTATGGATCATTCCTTTATATACTATATCTTTCAAAGATTGGTCGTCTTGCCCCCAAGATGAAATGCTTGTTCCTATATACCTCCCAAACCATGTGCGTAGATCGTTCAGGTATGAGATATGCCGCCTCTTATAAGATGAATTTTGTTTTGTTAGAAGGACTCAAGACTACAAACATAGTAAAGTATCTCTTAGAACCTCGTTGTGAGTAGCATTGGGTAACTCCAAGATGCTGAAGACCCATGTTCATGCTGACTGTCTCAGCCTCTGCCCCAGCCTTGGGCTGCATTCTCTCATTCTTGCTGCTTCTCTCCCTCTCAGTGCCTCTTCTGGGTCTGTTTTTATCCCTGCCCACAGCCCTCACACCCAGAGAAGATTCTTACCTTAGAGACCATGGCGCCCTGTTCCACTGGCCTTTGGCAGACATCAGGACTTTCAGAACTTGTATGCTAACTCTTTGTGCTTTTTTTTTTTTTCACCATGTTCTCAGAGAAATCTGTGGTTAGGACTCACAGGTCTAGATTTAATTCCACACCTATCTAAACTACTGCCTTATGCCCAGTGTAAATCTCAGATGGTTCTCTCAACACCATCCTAAATTCTACTGTGCCCTTTAGAGTGTAAAGGCTTTCTGTCCCACTGCTGGACGGTACTTGCCCTAGGGATTAAATGTAGATCCAACAAAATTTCAGTTCACAGAAGGAAATCAGAAGTCACCCTGAGAGGAAATTAGTATTTAGAATAGGACAGAGAGGCACCTGTGAAATCAAGACATTTTGCCTGCTATCCAACAAAGACATTCCATATCTCAAGAACAAAAGCAATAGATATTCACTTTGCCCATTCTCACAATGCCCACACGTAAACTTTTAAGCCACCAACTGCCATACTTCAAAAGCAATGGCATTGCTTTTAATAGGATTACAAGGAACGCCCCCCCCCCCAAAAAAAAAGCAAGAAGACTAGTTTTTGACTGAGTAACTGGCCAGTAATTTGAATGTTTAACTAAATGATTGGCTGCCAAATTGACAGGTCATCCACACTGAACTAGCCACTAATCCATGAATTTTCATGACTAGAGCCACAATGGCTCATTTACATGTGTGAAATTCTACTGTGAAGCTGGCTTTTAAACTGGCTAACACAGCCAGAGATATGTTCCGTGGTGCCACAAATTAGTGTCCTGGAAGTGCCATCGCAAGAGGTTAGTGTAGATCACACAGCCCAACCCTTTGAAATTAACACAAACAAACAAACAAACCCAAAGAGCCAATCAACATAGATGAGTGTAAAGAATAAAGAAATAGGGTTGGGGTTCAGACTAGAATGTACAGACTGGGGAAACACGGATAACAGCAAACTAAAATGAATACCTAAGGTGAAGCTTTGCACAGAAAAAGTTTCAAGACAATAGTTCAAGGGAAGCTTGAGATTTGCACAGACATTTTGCTTAGAGTTACTTCTCACTGTCAATGTGCAGTGAAAAGTGGGCATCACTGGGGATATCATTAATCAATGGCTGTTAACAGCTGCCTCTTTGTGATAAAGTGGGGCGGCCATGCCCACAAGCCCTCAGGTGAGGTACTTTACTTAAGAACTTAGAGCCTAGTCCTGGGTGAAGCAATACTGGACACAAAAGCAAAAATCCCAAGGCTGTACATCTGCTTCAACTCCTTTGTTTCCAGTGGTACTCTGACAAGCCATGCTGTTTGAGGTAATGATTTTATGAAGTAATGTCATCTTTAGGAAGCTACAGCATTGTCCAAAGGAATAGAACTAGGAAGCAGTTTTGTACGTGTTCCCTTTGGTAAATATTTCTAGCTCCTCAAAACTGAAAATTTTTGAGGACAAAATTACCTAAAGTTTACTTGCAGAAACATTTATTTATAACGGGAAAGTGACAAAACTGTTAATGATAATAAAGCCAGTGAAGGTTACGATGGAATGTTACAAAGACTTTGGGTAACCAGCTGTGTATGAGTCTTGTCAGCAAGAGAAATCTGCTAAGAGGGAAACCAGGTTACAAAATCAAAGGTACAATATTATGCCATTGTTGTTTATATGCTGTAATATGTATATATACACACAACAAAATATTATCAGTGGTTATCCTTGGGTTGTGGGATTATTGGTAATTAATTTTCTCCCATTGTTCCTGGCACATCCTCAAGTTTTTGCTTTTACCATTTGTTACTTTCATAATTAGAAAAAAAAAATACAAGTGTAATTTTAAAACTATGTAAGTGATAATTTAAGACTATATATGGTAATTGATACAGACAAGACACTCTAAAGAATTTCAAATGAGATCATGTTAAACAGGGGCATAGGGAAGCCAGGAGAGGCTCCAAGACACAAGGGTGTGTTGAAGCCAAGCCAGAAAGAGAAGAAAGGAAGGCTTAGACACAGGCTATGACAGGAGCAAAGGCCTAGGAATTTCCAGGGCAGGGAGTGACAGGAACAAAGTCGAGAATGTCCAGATGCACTTGGGAAGTAGGACTAGCTTGGTCATGAGGAGTCCAAAAGTCCAATCACTGAGCATCTTTCAGAGATCATCTTTTAAATGGTGGAACTGCGAAAAACAAGGATGCCCTTAATGTGACAAATTTTTTAGCAAGCAAAAGCACAGAGCACCAGACATATACTTTGGCTTAGACACCCATTTTGCATGCCAGCTTCACAGTAGAATTTCACACATGAAAAGGTAGGTAAGGGCCAAATTTTGGAAGCCCTAAATGCCAAGCAAGAGAGTTGGACTTGATCCTATAGGCGGTGGGGGACCTCTGAAGTTTTAGGCAGGGGGGTAATGAGAGCCAAAACATTTCAGTAAAGTTATTCTGGCAACACCAGGTAGGAAGACTAAAAGAGAAACAGCTACATGTATCTTCTTACAGGTTTCTTATATTGAAAAAATACATCTTTTTTTTCTGTGATTTTCTATCTTCTCAAATTGGATTATGAAACCGTTGAGGAAAAAAATGAGGCTTTGGAATGGAGAAGTAGCTTGGTGGTAGAGCACTTGCCTAATACACAAGTTTTGGTTTGCCTAATAGGCAAGTTTGGTTTGATCCCTAACAACCCAGAGAGTTGGATGGTGTGGGGAGTTGGAGCAGAAGTATTTAGAGGAGAAGGAAGGAAAGAGGGGGAAAAAAGGGAAGGGGAAAGTATCAGAGAGAAGAAAAGAGAAAGAAAGGGAAGGGAAGCTATGTCTTAGTGTTTAAGCTCGTAGTCCCGGTGCCTGAGAAGCACTAGGATCAAGGGCACTCTTTGTTACATGGCAAGTTTCTTTACATCTTTAGCATTTTAAGCAAAAAAGAAATATTAGACAACTGTTAGTTGTGCCTGATTTGAGTCTAGAGTCTCTGGGGGAACTTCCAGATTCTTAAAGGAGTATCCCTCCTCTCTAAGCCTCACTATGAGACTCTGTAAGGTGGGGACAGGAACACCTATGGAACAGAATTGTAAATTGGACCATGTGAGATTATGGGAATACACTTAGTCTTAGGGGGTGGGGGAAGTATCCACTGTTACTATGGCTCTAAAAATCATCCCCAAGCCTGAAACTGTTATTAAGCAATTTTGGTAAACATAATGATTGTGCTATTTGATGTTAACTCTCTAATGTGGACATCTAGTGGGAAAAGGTAAGACAAAGCAGCAAGATGGGCATCAAAAAAATTCAAAGGCCAAAGTCGAAGTCTTCAGTGCCTACCACATATAGAACTCAACAGGGAAAGGAGAGGGTGTTGGAAGCCAAAGGAAATCTTGAGTTAATTAGAAAGAAGCTGACTGGCAAAGGCTGCCTGGAATAATCAGGTATCTTTTTATTCTCAAGCTGAGTTACATCCCTGTCAAAAACAAAAAAGAAAACCAAAAACGTTTAGCAGGAGCTTTTTTGAGGAAACTTCCAGTTGAGTTTCTACTAATCAGTATTACTTTGACACAACCTGACCTCATAATGTGTCTGATACATACTTAGAACAAACAGACACCTTCATGATTTGAATTTAAATGTTCCAAGATCTTGGAGAAATAACAGATCTTGGGCAAGAAACATATACTAGTGAGACCTGAAAGGCTTGGGTCAGATTGTAGGGGAGAAGGACTTCCCCTATCAGTGGACTAGGGGAGGGGCATATGGAGAGAAGAGAGAGGGAAGGTGGGACTGGGAAGAGATGAGGGAGAGGGCTACAGCTTGAATACAAAGCAAATAAATTGTAATAAATAAATAAAAGCAAAATAAAGCCAGCCTAATATAAAAAAATAGGAAGAAGGAAAGAAAAGAAATAGTAAGAGAAAAAAAAAAACACCAAAAAAAAAAAAGAAAAAGAAAAAAAGAAACCACCAAATGGATCAAACCACTAACGAGATTATTTACAATGGACAAAACAGCTACCTTGAAAATGCTCAGATTAACATAAGACAACATCACTTGTATAACTAGGAGAGATTGTATATATTGCATGCATATAAAATATGTACTTGAAATCTAGATAGTAACATCCATGCAAAGAAAATATAATCTTATCAAAAGAGAAATAAAGACGGCCAGGAAAACACCGGAGCACTCAGAACATTGACTAAAAAGCAAATAAGCCATGCATTTATTGTGACTTTCTCATAACAATAGTATTTTAAGATAGCCAAATAATGGATGAAAAAAACACAAATGTTTGTAGTTGAGTTCCAGGTAAGAAGCGTAAAGAGGTCTGGGTAGTTAGCTCAGTAGGGGAAGCATTTGTCATGCGTAAAGACTGATTTCAGATTCCTAGAACCCACATAAAGCCAGACAAAGCAACTCAAGTGAGCACTCTTAAAGAGAGACAGGAGAGGAGACAGGAAAGTCCCCTGAAGGTCTCAGGCCAGCTATCCCTGTCTTTACATCAGCAGACTCTGGCTCCAACAAAGAGGAAGGTTAAGATTGGCACCCAAGGTTGATCTTTGACCTCTATGTCCATGGCTCGGCATACGCACACCCATACCCACAAGCACAAACGCACACGCATCCATGCAAAAATAAATAAATAAATGAACCAAAAAGAGACTTATGCCTATTCAACAGTAGACGGGGAGCGTAAACACCACCTGACTGTTCATCTTCTAGCGTGAGCAAATACTAACATTTTCTCACCTACTTCCTCTCTCCGCCGCTTGTTTGCATGAGCATGTTAATGTACTTTGAAATATCATCTCATTTGGCTTATAAATTGTTTTCAAAGATACCTGAGGAAAAATTCTGTGTTCTACAGCTCTAACATCAGAAATACATGGGATGCTGAGTATAAATATATCCCGCTTCGCCATTCAGTCAAATCTTAAAACACGGAAAGATAAAGGACAAACTAATGTTCACGAGCCAAAATGGAGGAAGCAGGCGCTGGTAAGTGCAGCTCTCACTATGGTCTTGGTACTTAAAGAGCGGTGCCAGCCCTGGCCATTGCAGTGGAAGAAGCTTGCCAGCTCATGCTTTCTGACTTGACAACAGGACCCCTGCTTACCTTTCTGAATAAACCTGAAACCTGACACTCCTCCTGCCATTCCTACAGCATGGTTGCCCTCAACTCTGTATCTATGCAGAAATAAAACAAATTTTAAAGGTAACAAAAGAAAACGCAGAAATTGTTCTTCATTCGATATAATCACTCCCTTCCCCTTAAATAAGGTATTGAAAACTTCCACAAATAAATCTACTCTCTCAGGTGAGCAGAGAATGACTTCAGAACCAACGTCAGTATCCATGAAATTGATTTTTTTTTTGTCGTTGTTGTTGTGTTTCAAAATCCCAAGAAAGGCTGTGAAGAGGCCCACGTTAGTTTCCTTTATTAAGACTATTCTGGTCAATATGGATGTATTTTAAAGCTCACAGATTGACATTCATCAAATTCAACAATGCTGTCTCAATAATGAGGAAAAAAGCCTGCATCTAAGCATGTTAGTGTTAAATTCTATTGTTCCCATCAACTTAAGGTTTCACTTTTCATATCTCATGTCCTAGCTACATACTTTCAAAACAGAGTTTTTACAGAGCCTCAGAATCTTGTTGGCCCTCTATCTGGTGGCATCAATACTGGAATTTTAGCATAAAGGGAGAAAAGGCAGTCCCATGTCCTCTTTTTTTTTTTAATGTAAAGACTTTTTTATTAATTATAATTTTATTATTTTCTCACAATTTATTCATTATGTATGCAGATTGAAACCCCCTCCCTCAACTCCCCCAGTCCCACCATCCCTCCCTCTTCTTCCCTATTCCCTTCCCCCAGTCCACTGAAAGGGAGAGTCCTCCACAATTGTCATCTGCCCATAGCTTATCAAGTCTCATCAGGACTGCCTGGATCCTCTTCCTCTGTGGCCTGGCAAGGGTGCATCACCAGGGGCAAGTAATCAAAGAGCAGTTAACAGAGTTCATGACAAAGGCAGCCCCTTCACTCAGAGATCCACAGGGAGACTGAGCTGCCTATGGACTACATCTGAGCAAGGAGTTTAGGTCCTCTCTATGCATGGTCTTCAGTTGGTACATCAGTTTCTGCAGGACCTCCTGGGCTCAGATCCTTTAGCTTTGTTGGTCTCCTTGTGGGCTCCTGTCCCCTCCATGTCCCTCTATCTCCACCCTTTTCTTCTTCCATAAGATTCCCTGTGCTCTGCCCAATTTTGGGTCATGAGTCTCAGGATCTGCTTCAATCCCCTAAGGGGCTAGAGAGATGGCTCAGCTGTTAAGAACACTGAATGCTCTTCCAGAGGACCTGGGTTCAATACCAAGCACACACATGGCAGCCCTATGTCTTCCTTAAGACACACAAAAAGATAATTCCCCTCCTTCCAAATATTTTACCTATCTTTCTTTAACCTAGCGACTAGCTACAGCTCCAGAGAGACCTAATGCTTCTGGTATATGCCTACACTGATGTGTTCATAGACACACAAACACATGCAATTAAAAATAAATCTATTTACAAGAAAAAAAGAAAACACGCCTAAGAATAATTCATCACAATCATTATTATCATCATCAACTGCTTTGCACCTCTCAGACATCAGCTTGTAAGAATGCAGGACACCAAACACTGGGACTATGAGGCTTTTAGAATTGAAATTAGCTTGGCTTACATATGGATTTCACTAACCAAATGTTAGGGTGAAAGGGAACCTCTTGGAAATCAAAATGCTGAAGTGAAAAACCTATACAAGTTAAAGATGCACTTTGGAGTCAGAGTACAATAGATAAAGTCATATAATAGAAAATCTCCCAGCACTGGGGTCAAATAAACATAGCTTTGACAACTGGCTCTTGTCATCCACAAGCTGTGTAACCAAGTGTAGCTCACTTCCAAATCTGAATGTTCTCACTTATAAAATGGGGATTGTAAAACCCACCTCAAACAGTTGGTGATGACTGCAATAGCATACCAAGAAGCCTAGTATGTGACTTGTTTCTCAATAGATGACATTTATTTTTGCCACTTTTATGTGGGGACAGGGACAGAGAGCAACCCTAGAACAGTGGAAAGACATTTGAATTTGTGCACAGATGTTTTCCTTTCTATTTCCACATTCCACACCACTGTAGTCTGACCCTAAAACACAGGCGCCAGCCAGAAGGAAGCCCACCCAAGAATCATAAAGACAGATGCCAAATTGAATTAGTTAACTCCTGATTTCAGCGTACAGACATTTATTTTATGAATCAAGACCTGAAATTCTGCTAAGATCACAGGTACATAGTAGTCTTTAATTTAGTTTTTTTTTATGTTTAAAGTGCAGAAATTATTAAGAAAAATATATTGAACATGGATCAATCCACCAGACTGTAAAATGCTGGCACTCTGTCGGATCTATTTCAGACTTCGTAAATAAAAAGGGAAACTTTGCCAATAAAAATCAAAGTCTCCTTTGTTCTCTGCCTCGTCCTCATTCCCTTCATACCTCAGAAGTAACGACAATGATGAACATGACATGGATACTTGCAGAAAGTCTATGGTTCAGACTTATACAGTGTGAGTTACTTGCATAACTAGTATACATGCTAGTGTAACTTCCTGTCTTTGTTCATGGATGTTCTATGTATGATTCTAAAACTTACCTTTTGTTTTTTGTTTGTTTGTTTTTTAATTCAAGCGTGCCAAAAAAATAGGTGAAGTTTTCTCATTTTAAATGCAATTCCTTAATTAAATTTAAACAAAGTCTACTTTAAATAAGAACCAAAGTTTGGGTAATATTTTTCAGCATGCTTCTGGAGGTAAGCATGCACCATTCTAAAATTAACTTCAGTTTTTTTTTACCACTTTCAGGGATGTTTCCTTGTACCTATCACTTTCTTAATAGTATTACTATAATCTCTTCATAGGGCCAGCCAGCCAGTCAGTCAGTCAGTCGGTCAACCTATATTTGCTATGAGCCTTAATTGGGGACTGCAGTGTTCTGCATAATGAGGATATAGAAAATATTATTAAGTCAGAAAAGATCTTATAATCAAGCATCTTATAATCTACTTAGAGGAATGTAAAACACATAACTAGCTGAATAATAAACAAGATAGTTTCAGCTTATAACTTATTTCCTAACAAAATGAAGACATCACATCATGAAAGCAAGGAGTGTGGTGATTTGACAACTGCTTCGGGAAGGGTAGTCAGGGAGCCTCTCTGGGGAGTGTTTGCTTTCGAATGGGAATTTTAGCAACAAATGTGAAATAGGCAATATGACACAGCTGGGGATAAAAACACTTCATGCAAAGGCAACCCAAAGAACAAAAAGGTCTCACTCACTCCTGGTCATGATACCATGCAAGTAAGAGATTACAAAGGCATGGGCAAGGAGGAAAGTGACGGAGGTGGGAGTAAGTGATAATGCCTTGGTTGATCCTAGTGAATGAAGGAAGCTAAATCAAGGAGCTCTTTCAGCTTTTGGCCTAAGATGCCAGATGGTAGGAACATTTACTGATCCAGAGAAGATTGTGAGAGAAGATGGCTTATGTAGGCAGAAAATGAAGGCTTACTACTAGCAGTACACATGTGCCTCTTGGGAGGAGTCAAAGCAGATGTAGAAATATAAGCATATAGCTATAATATAAATTCATAGGACCAAGTTAGGTTGTGCAGAAGGAGGAAGAAGGGGAAAGCTGTGGTACAGACCAATGAACATGCCTAACTGGGTGAGAGAAAACCCACAAGGCTTCCACCCTAAACAAAGAACTACAAACAACTAAGAAATGCTAGGAGCAGGAGAGGTAGTCCTCTCCAGGAAATAGCACACCAGTTGGTTGTCCAGTGCCAGGGAGCCCTTTAAACATATATATAAGTGACATTATATGGACTCAGCATGGTTATATTTAGAAATATATATGTATATACAATACATTCATATTCCATTAATAAGAATTGATGAAAAATGAGGCCATGAGTTTGAAGGAGAATGGGGAAGGGTATATGGGAGGAAAGGAAAGGAGAAAATGTAATTAAAATACAATCTCAAAAATAATGTCTAAACAAAATAAAAAAACATGGTCTAGGACTGACACTGTCAACATGTCAACATTTCAGTGAGGAAAAATGAAGAAGTGTCTATTGAAAATTATTAGAAAATAACCTTAAAGATAGGGAGAGCACCCAGGAAATCTGATGTCAAAGAAACCAAAGAGTGGTCTATGTCATGACAAGTATTCTTCTAATCAAGAGGGAACCAGCCAATCTAGGTTGTATCTTGGATAGTAGTTAAGACAAAAAAGTGAGTGTAAAGACAGGAACATGTGTGTTGGGGCAATTTTGAAGAAGAGGAGGAGCATAAGTACAGGAAAGCAGCATGTAATAAACGGAGGTTTGTCTTACTATGGAAGATGTATCAGCATTCTTATGCACCGGTTGGGCCTAGAATAGAAGGGAAAACTAATGACACAGTGAGACCCACAGCGGGATTTAAACCCTAGCACAAGAGAAAAACTATGCAAGGAACATGAGAGAACTAGGCATATACACAGCTGGGTCAGAGGGCAAGCAATGAGAGTACAAGGAACAACCTCTCATAAGCTCTAGCTTTGCAATGGCTGGTACAGTCACCAGCCAACAAGGAGGGGCTGGGGGAAGATGTGGGACATTCTAAGTAAGAATGAATAAAGGAAAATATTTTTAAAGGTTGTAAGGAAGTCTCTGGAGGAAATCTAGCATAGTGTAAGCTACACAAAACTTAACTTCACTTGTTTCCTGTTCTCTCAGTCTCTGAGCAAAGTGGGCGTTCCATTAAAAATTGAGCAAATGAGCAAAATGAGCAAATGAATGAATGAAGAGCAGAGAAGGTGAACATTGTGCTATATGAAGATTAATATGTTGCACCAACTTAACAGGAGACAGGAGCAACTGTGCTCCGA